>NW_015386299.1:187285-198028 GCF_001527695.2 Protobothrops mucrosquamatus
TGCAGGCGGCAGTAAACCAGCCCGTCCTTCATGCCGAAGTGGTCGCCGGTGGTCAGCATCTTGGCGCAGGTGGAGCAGGTGAAACAGTTCAGGTGGTAAACCGAGTCCCGGGCGCGCATCACCATCTCCGAAGCCGAGATGCCCAGGTGGCAGCGGGCGCAGCGCTGCACCGAGAACCGCCTGCCATCCAGAGAGAGAAAGGGGGGAGGGAGAAAGAGAGAGAGAGCGCCCTTTGAGGTCTTCACCTGAGCAGGTACAGAGTTCCTCCACCGCCTTTCTTCGCGGGGAGGGGGGGAGATAAGAAAGGGGAGCGCCTTCCACCACGCGCGGGAAAGGACGCTGCCCCTCGCTCTCTCCCAGCCCGCCCGGGAGCGCCAGGCCTTTTTTTGGGGGGGGGACGCCCCGGACAGGTGAGCTGGCAGGTAAGTCCTAAAGAAGACACCTACGGAGAGTCTCAGCCCTCCAGGTTGTCCCAAAGGTGCTTTTTCAGGAGGCAACTGGACTTTCTTGTTTTTTCTTGGCTTCTCCTCCAAGAAGCTTCCTCAGTTTCCCCCCATGTTTGTGTTGAACCACACCCCCCCAGGTGACCTTGAGGACACAGGTAAACCCCCAAAGGGCTGCAACAACTCTCTAAGTCTAAGAGAAGGCGAAAGGCCAGCTGTCTGCAAGGAGTATAAATCCTTCCCACCGTCCAGTCGGAGCTGAAGAAGCTTCTGGGAGGAGAAGCGAAACGCCTTCAAAGCAAAACGAGAAAGTCCAGTGGCCTCGCGAAAAAGCACTTTTGGGGTCCTAAAGAAGACCCAGCCGGGGAGTTTCCACCAGCCCCTCGCCCCCACTTGCCCACCCCCACCCCATGCCCGCCGCCGGCCAGACCTGCCCCGTCCCCCTTTCCCCTCGCCTTTCCCCCCCCCTCCCCACCGATTCTTACCGATAATAGTCTTCCTTGCAGTAGATGCTGCCGTCTTTGCTGAAACAGGTGAGCTCGGATTCCAGGTTGAGTTTACACTCGCAGCACTTCAGACAACGCATGTGCCACTGCTTGTCCACCGCCAGGAGGTAGTAGCGGTCCGAGATCTTCCCGCCGCAACCGGCGCACAGGGCGGCCCGCTCGTTGCTCACCGACGGCATGGCGTGCTGCGGGGGGGGGGGGAGAGAAAGAGGCGCTTAAGGCGAGGGACCACCGGCTCCCTCACCTGCCCGGCCAGGCGAGAACGGAGGGGAGCCTGGCCGGGAAATGCCTAAATCCGGCAAGGGGGGGGGGGAACGGGTAAATCCAGGAGGCCCCTTTCTCCCCCCCACCCCAGCCCAACAGAACCGGTTGGGATTTGGGTATGAAAGGATGCAGGATTGGGGTTTGGCTGGTCAAGCGAGAGAAAAAGGACATGATAGCAGGGTTCCAGTATTTGAGGGGCTGCCCCAAGGAGGAGGAGGGGGGGGTCACATTATTTTCCAAAGCACCAGAAGGCAGGACAAGAAGCAACGGATGGAAATTAATCAAGGACGGAAGCAACCTGGAATTAAGGAGAAACTTCCTAACAGTGAGGACAATTAACCCGTGGAACAGCTTCCCACCAGAAATCGTGGGCGCTCCATCACTGGAGGTTTTTAAGAAGAGACTGGACCGCCACTGGTCTGAAATGGCATCAGGTCTCTTTCTTGAGCAGGGGGATGGACTAGAAGACCTCCAAGGTCCCTTCCAGCTCGATTCTGATTGATTGATTGACTGGTTGGTTGCTTGAATCCGAGCGCTTCTCCCCTCCCGTGAGAAGGGATGGGCCAGCGAGCCCCCAAATCCTTTTCTCCATCTCCCTGGGCTGCCTTCCCACAACCCACACACGGCACCAGGTCAGAGCTGGGTAGCTTGTATTCATTCCCAGCTTTGGGGGGGGGGGAAATTCAGCCCTTTGCGCGTGGTGGGAAGCCGAAACGGGGATTTAATTCGGAGCTCGAGCTAGCCGCGTCGTCTGAACCCACCCGGCCTCCCGTTTTTCTCTGCGTGTCTCGCAGTGTGGATTGTGGCACGGGGGGAGGGGGGGGAAAGGACGGGAAAAGCAAAGCGGAGGCCTGCGCGGGGCGGGAGAAGCCCCGTAAAATAAATAGGGGTGGGAAATCCTAAAGAAACTAATGTTTAGGAACCCCCCCCCCCAGCCGCCGCCGCCCCCAGGAACGAAAGCTTAGCTCTCTTCTCAGCTCTTTGCAAGAAAGTAAAATTAATATTAATAATATTAATAAATATATATATTTAAAAAACAAACACGAGTCTAATAGTATTCTTCTGCTAACGAAATAACGGCCGCTCGCGTTACTCCTCCGATATTTCCACGTTTTTTGTTTTGTTTTTTTAAAAGGGGGGGCAAATGAAGGAAATTTAAACGGGCAGGAGCTGAGGAAGGAAAGCGCTTCGTACAGGGCCAAGCCCGGGCGTTTCCACCACCAGGCCACAACGGGCTAGCTAAGGCAGCCACTTCGGAGGAAGCGCAAAGCATCTGGCTGCGATCGGCTCCGGCTGAGATCCTAACGGGCATCGCGCGGAAATTTGCCCCGGGCTTGCTGGCTGGAACGCTAGACTGGGCGCCTCCTCGGAATCTAAGTTTGAATATATCCGAGCTGGGTTTTTTTTTTTTTCTGCCTAAATAACCACGCTGGTTATTTTTTTTTCCTTTTTTCCTCTTTCCTCCTCTTTCTTATAAAAATATTTTAAAATGCTAATGTTAAATTTATTCAACCCATTTCGGCTGGTATCGGAAGAGGGAAAATTCCCTTCTCTCGTTTTTCTTTTTTAAATAGGACAAATAATTATTTGAATTAGAAATGGACGAGACGGGCTTTTAATTTTTTTTTTTTTAAATAGAGATCCCTAAGCATGTTGAAATCTAGATTAATTTTATTTCTCCTGCAAAACAAAACAAAAGAAAGAAAAGAAAATCCGTTCCCCTAATTTGAAATGAGAACGTGGAAAAATCGCTGGAATCTTTTGAAAATCCATTTATTATTTGGAAGTCGGGAAGTGGTCCTGTTATTTAATTCCTGCCAGAACGGGTTAGAAGCTCGGCAAAATAAGTGAATTGGTTTCTTGACATTTTCTCTTCCAAGCGTCTCTGCAGAAAATATTTCTAAGGGCAAAAACAGAAGGCTCGTCGGGGAAAAAAAATCATAACAACAATAATTGTAAAAAGAAAAGAAAAGAAAAATAGCGGAGGAAAAATAATTGTCGTTTCTCTTCTGTTTCCCCGTCTCCCAAATGCCAAGAAATCGCTTGAAGAAAAATATTTGGAAAGGGCCCTTTCGTTCAACTTTGAAATAATAATATGCCCGACTAAGTAGCATTTTGCACCGTCCATTTATAAACGGTTTACTATCCGTAATGCCATTGTTATTTTTGTCGTTAATTCTAATATTATCTACGGCTGGAAGGCGCTTTAGGGATAGACGTTCATTTTTCTAGTTAACAGGTGAAAACAGACGGTTGCTGGAAGGGGAAAAAAAGAAACGGGCGCAAAAAACGATAAATGCTAATCCCTCTATTAAAATGTTGCCGACCGAGGCCACTTGGTTAAGCAAACACATTAAAAGCAAAGGGGGGGGGGGAGGCGAAGCCAACAGATAGACAAGAGGCTTCGATTTGGGGAAGGGGCAAACTGTAAACGAAAAGTCTAAAGCATCATAAATAAAATAAAACCCCCAGGAAGTCATTTTTTTCTGGGTCGATTTAAGGTGAGCTCAACTTCGCCTATTCCGTAGCGGTAGTTTAAACCTGAATTTTATTTAATTTTATTTCTTTGCAACGGGGTGGTGGTGGTGGAATAGCTAGAGAGAGGAACAGGCGAATATACTCGTTAACCCAAAAATGCACTTTTGGGGCGTTCTTTAAAAAACCGGCGCACAACCACAGCTCCGCTTTGGCTGGCCTTTGCCCGGATCGAACCTGGCTCGGTTCCGCGGCCCCGCCACGGTTCCTCTTCCCGACCCAAGTCGGAGGCGGCCTTGGGGGAGCCGGTGGACCGCAACCGGGGTGCTGAGAAGCCGAGAAACCAAACCGGCCTCGCCCCGAATCCTTTCCCGGCTTGAATTCGGAGCCGCCGGGACCTGCCTACCGTTTCGGTCTCGCCTCGGTCGATGGCCGAAGTGATGGCGGGCGCGTCCGCCTTGCTCCGCCGGTCCATCTGGTCGATGACGCCGCGCATCTCGGAACCGGCCAGGCTGTGGAAGAGCATGGCCGCGCCGGAGGCCCCGCGCCTCTCCGCCGTTCCTGGCTCTCCGGTTACGCGCGGCGAAGCGGCGGTGCCATTCCCCGGCCCGGCTCGCCGGCCGCCCCGTCTCGCCTCCGCTTCTTCCCCGTCGTCCTCCCCCCCCCCCCGGGCTGGCTTCAGGTCCGCCCGCCGGGGGAGGCCGCCCCGGCCAGGCCGGCGGAGAGACGGAAGGCTGCGACGGCCGGTCTTAACGCATGGCGAGCTCCAGGCCGGGGCGCACGGACGGACGGACGGCGGGCGCCTGGGCTTTCCCCCCTCCGGCGGCGCTCGGGGCTGGAAGAGGCCCAGGCGCTGCGGCGGGCGGAGGGCAGGGCCGAGCGGGCCGGATCCGCGCAAGGAGGGAGGGAGGCGGGCAGGATCGGGGCCGGCCTCTGCGCCTCCGCCGCCTCTTCCTCTGCTGCTGCTTCCTCCGGCAGGCGCGGCGGTGGCGGCGGCTGCTGAGCCCGGCTGCCGCTTCGGGGACCGAGGCAGGGGGCGGGAAGGCGAGGCTGGAGGAGGAGGAGGAGGAGGAGGAGGAAGAGGAGGAGGGGGAGGACCGGGAGGAGGAGCCGCGTTCCGGGCAGGCTCCGCCGCAGTCCCAGCCCGCGCAAGGCTCCGCGCCTTTTCTAGCGCCGCTCTGACATCACGTCGGGCCCGGCGCCCATTGGCTGCTCCCCGCCCGCCCGGCTCCGTCCACCATGTGCTCGCCCGGTCGCCGGCTCCGGCCGGGGAAGGGCGAAGGCTCCCCCCGCCGCCTGGGGAACCGCCCTGGCCCGTAGCCGGCCGGACCGCGCCGTCCAGGCGGCCGCTTTGCTACCGCGGCTCGCTCCCTCGGCCTCCTCCCCCCCCCGGGAACCGTCAGCGAGGAAAGGACGGGGCAGAGACGTCCTTCCGTCCCCCCCTCCGGCTCCGATCTCTCCCAAAGTGTCCAGGAGGGTCTCTGCACCCCCCACACCCCCTTTTGCTTCCCAGGAGGGGGTGCTTCCTTTCTGTCCCGCAAAGGAGGAGGCAGACCCCGCCCGTCCCGTTGGGAGGGAAAAGGCGTCTTCTCCCCTCCGTTGGAGACTAAGTCAGGGAGAAGAGTCTGCGGGGGGGGGGGAGGGAACGAGTCTCGGAAGGGAGGAAGGAAGGAAGGAAGGAAAAAACGAAAGGAAGGAAGAAGGAGGGAAGGAAGGAAGGAGGGAGGGAGGGGAGAGGGAAGGAAGGAAGGACAGAAAGAAAGAAAGAAATTAGGAAGGAAGGAGGGAGGGAGGGAAAGAAGAAGGAAGAAAGGGAGGGAGGGATGGGAGAGGGAAAGAAGGAAGGAAAGGAAGGAAGGAGGAAGGAAGGAGGGAAAGAAAGAACAAGGAAGGGAAGAAGGAAAGAAAAAAAGAAAGAGGAATGGAGGGAGGAAGGAAAGAAAGAAAGAAAGAAAGAAGAAAGAAAAAAAAAGAAAGAAAGAAAGAGGAAGAGGGAAGGAAGGAGGGAGGGAAAGAAAGAAAGAAAAAAAAGAAAGGAATGGAGGAAGGAAAGAAAGAAAGAAAGAAAGAAAGAAAAAGAGAGAAGGAAGGAAGGAGGGAAAGAAAGAAAAAAGAAAGAGGAATGGAGGAAGGAAAGAAAGAAAGAGGGAGGGAGGGAGGAAGGAGGAAGGAATGAGAGAAAGAAAGAAAGAGGAAGGAAAGAAGGAAGGAAGGATGGAAGGAAGGACATCCCCCCCCAGTGAAGGGGGCGTGGCCGTCGAAAGAGCAGCCTGGCTCTACCGTTCTGAAGGCTGAGAGGCTTTTCTGCCCCCCCCCGGGGGGGGATGCGCGCACACCGACCCCTCCATTTAGAAACCTGGCCCTGCATTGGCGCAGCTTTGGGAAGCGGAAGGCATTGGGTGATCTGGGGCCCCAGAGCCATGCTCCGCTTTACGAGGGGGCGGCTAGGACGAGGTCAGGGTGGGGTAGAGGGGAGGGGGGGACCCCAGTTCCGTCCTCCCTTAGGCGCCAGCCCCTGGAGATGCCCACCACTTCCAAAGGCTGCGGAAAATTGGGCATGGGTCCGGACTGACTCCGAAGGACCAGGACACCCTGCCCCCCCCCTCTTCCAGGATTTGAGAATATCCTGAGCACACGAGGCAAAGTGTCCCCCCCCCTTTCCCTCCCCACCGTCGGACGCCGATTTGAAGCCGGATTCAGAGGAGGGGTCTGCTGCTTGTTCTTGTGGCCTCTTTGCGAATTTCAGGGCTCTTTCTTTAAGGGGCCGGGCCAGCGCCCCCTTGTCGTCGTCCCCCCACCCCCGCAGGCGCAGACATTTAATGCGGAACAGCACCCCAGATACGCCCCCTCCCCTTCTTGAGGGGCGACAGGTCACGACGGAGGCCCCAAGGAGAGGGGAAAGCCCCCAGCCCTCTGTGGCAGGCCCCGCCCTCTCTTCCTACTGGGCGGAGCTTAGGTCGAGTCGGAGGGAGAGGAGAAAGGAGCCGGGAAGGAAAGAAGCAACGACCGACCGATTAAAACTCACTCGGAGCCCTTTCGGGAAAGCTTCCTAGCTGGCTGGCTGACCGGCTCTTCCGCTGGCCATTCCATGGAGCTTCCCCGGAAGAGCCCAAAGGGCGGGAAGAGGCCCTCGGGAGCCTGCTCCTGACCCCTCGCCCCCCGGGGTCCCTGCCAAGCAAGGCCGGAGGAACGGGAACCGGAGTGACGCCAGATTCTTCCCGGCTCTGTTCTGCCCTGCTTCTAGGGCAGGGGTTGCCATAAAGAAGAGGGAGTCAAGCTATTCTCCAAAGCGCCTGAAGGCAGGACAAGAAGCAACGGGTGGAAACTAACCAAGGAGAGAAGCAACCTAGAACTAAGGAGAAACTTCCTGACAGTGAGAACAATTAACCAGTGGAACCACCTGCCTCCAGAAGCGGTGAATGCTCCAACACTGGAAGTTTTTAAGAAGAGACTGGACAGCCATTTGTCCGAAATGGTGTAGGGTTTCCTGCCTGAGCAGGGGGTTGGACTAGATGACCTTCACGGTCCCTTCCAACTGTACTATTATTATTATTATTATTATCCCCAACCGCAGGGCCCTGCAACGATACCGGTCCGCGCAAACAAGCGAGGTGCAGGCAGCATATGGAAAACCACAGCCTCTCCCGGTCCACGGGGTGAAAAAAACCCTCCACCACGGAACCGGTCCCTGGTGTACAAAAGGTTGAGGCCTGCTGCTATAGGGGAGTGGCCTCTAATTTGGGGAGGGGGGGTTGCTTGGCCAGTCCTTTGCACCTCCACCAAATCGTGTTGGATCCGGGGCTGTAAAGGGCAGCGCGGTGAAGAAGTGCGGGAGAAGTATCCCCTTGCTCCGGGGCACAGAGAAAGACTGGAGAGTGGGGCAGGGCAGGGCACACACACCCCCGGAAGCGTCTTGGAGGGGGGGCGGCTGCTGTATAAGCTCTTCCCGACCTCCCCCCCCCCGGCTCCGGTTTTCCATGGGGCTCCCTGGAGCAAGTGCCGGGGCTGTGCGGGGAAAGCCCGAACGTGTCAGGAGCTCCGGGACACCCCCCTCTGCTCGCCCCCCATCTGGGGGGCGAACGATCTGGCTGGGTTAACGATCTCGCCTGGCCTGCCATCTCTGCGGTCGTTAAGTGGACTGATTTAAAGGCTATAATTTATCCCAGGCAGGCAGCGAAGGCTGGACGCTCGGCTTCCTCTGCCCCCCTGAAGACGGGGTGCCCTGCAGGCCCACCTGAAGGGCAAAGACCCCCCCCCACCAGCCCGCGCTGGGGAAGAAGACCGTTAGGCAAAGACCCTCCTCGGCCTCCCTCAACCTTCTGGCGCCTTCCTTCCAGGGAGGGAGGGAGGGGAAGGAGGTCTCCCCCCCCCTTCCCAGAAGGAAGCGCCCCCTCCCATCCACCTGTCCCTCTGGGAGGCGACAGGTGAGCGTCTTGCCGGCCGGGGCCCCCACCATCTGCCGCAAACCGGGAGCCGCTCCGCCCTAGCCGAGCCAGACAAAAGGAGGGTCTCCGCCGAGGGAGACGGCCGGGCGGCTAATTGCCGGGTTTCGGATGCCCCCTCCGTCTGTCCTCCCCTTCTGGGGCGGCCAGAGGAACGGAGAACCGGGGATGCACCCCGCCCATCCGGAGCAGGAGCTTCGAAGCCTGGGGCGGACGCTCCAGGGGGGGACCCCCCCCCAAAAAAAACCTGTGGAGGGCAGCGCCTGGAAGGGGGTCTTTTGCTTTTCCCGGTGACCTGGACCCCTTTGTCTTCCGTGAGAGGTCGAGATTCGGAAAAGGGGGGGGATCTTTGCACCCCCAGACTCCGCGAGAGGGACAGGTTAGAGGCGGGGGGGGGTCTCCCCCGTTCTTAACCAGGACCAGAATCGTTCCCCGATCCGTCCTGACAACAATATTCAGCGTAGATCTTGGAAACCTTCCATTTTTGAAAAGAGGAAGGGGTCGTTCCCTTCGCCTCGCCCCCTCCTCATTTGGTAAAAGGGGGGGGGGAATGAAGAGTGCCTCCCCCTTTCTCTTCACTGGACTATTCATTCGCTCTCAGGGACTCGAGACCAGCTAATAATTGGCGGCCTCTTCCCTCACCCACCCCCCTTCCCCTCCTTTCCTTTCCTCCCCCCGCCCCCCACTACTTTCCCATTTTATTTGTGTTTTATTTGTAAATAATTAGCCAAAGCTGCCTTTAGAATCACCTCTTCCCTCGCTCTGCCCGGCTGGAGAACCGCGACGTCAGAATCACTTAAGATCATCCTTTTAATTAGCCCACCCTTTTTTTTTTTGCAGAAAACTACTAAATAATGGACCTTCCGCTCATTCACCCCCCCCCGTCTCTCCCCTGGATTTCCTTCTCCGGGGGGGGCGGGGGGGGAGGACCAGCGGTGGCCGGACCCAGCCACCAGCCCAGATGTGCGCAAAGCATTAGAGGTCGGCGGGGGCTCCGTACTCAAGGCCAGGAAGCTGAAAGGGAGCGGGGGTGCAGGACGACTATGGAACTCGTTGCCACTGGAGGCGAGGGGGACTTTTCCCTTCCTTGGGTTTTAGGCGGGTTGAAAAGGGAAAGGGGTGTTTCTCTCTCTCTCTCACACACACACACACACACGCACTTTCTTGCTGCTTGAGGACTCCCCGGAAGTCTTTGGCTTAAAGACGGGACCCCCCGAAATGGGGGTTGGGTAAGCAGGGAGAGAGCAAAATAGCTGCTCGCCTGCCAAATAATTATGTTTTTCTCGAAGGGTTGCAGGATATATATGGAGAACGGGCTAAAAAAAATCTTCTTTTCTTTCTCTTTCTTTCTACAACGGAGGACGACTCTTTCCGCCGCCCCCCCTCTTCCTCCTCGCCCCCCCCCAAGTCCTGTGTGGCACCCCTCCTCTTAAACAGGACCAAATGCCTGAAAGCGGATTCTTTTTGTTTGGAAAAGCTATTTTCACTCGGTAGGAAATGGCCCTGGAAGAGAGCAGGCCAGCGGGTTAAGGGAAAGGTGGTGGTGGGTGGGGGGGGGGAGAAACCCACCACCCCCCAAAGGGTTTCTCCAGCTCCGGGATGGGTTCCAGCCCCCCCCCGCCCCCGCTCCCCCCGCCTTAAAGGGGGAACAACCTGTGCAGTCCTCCCTTTTGTTCCGTGGGAAAGGGGGTCCGCGAAGGAATGCCGCAACGGAAGGCAAAAACGCTGCCCTTTTTGGTCAACCAGCCCGTTCCTTTTCGGCGGCTGGTGTGTGTATGTGTGTGTGTGGGGTGTGTGTGTGTGTGTGTGTGTGTGTGTGTGTGTGTGTGTGTGGTCTTGCCGGGGTTTCAGAGCTTAGGATCCCGCGCAAACGGGGAAGCAAAGCAGAGGCGCCCCTCCCGTGGTGAGTGGCGTTTAGCGAGTGGTGGATTCAGAGTCCGGCGTCCTTTGCCCACGGAGGAAGAGGAAGAGAGAAGGAAGAAAGAGAGAAAAGGAGGAGACGGGACACTTTCCGAGGCAGGCAGGACAAAGGCGGCTGGCCTTTAGAACCGCCCCCCCTTCACTCTCTCCCTCTCTCTCCCTCTCTCACTCTCTTTTTCTCTCCCTCTCTCCCTGTCCTCTCCCTCTCTCTCTCTCTCTCTCTCTCTCCCTGCCTTTTTCATTTTCTTTCTCTTTTTCTCTCTCTCTCCCTCGCTCCCTCCTCTCTCTCTTCTCTCCCTCTCTTTCCCCCCCTCTTTCTTTCTCTTTCTCTTTTTCTCTCTTTCCTCTCTCTTCTCTTCCTCTCTCTGTCCCTTGCTCCCTCCCTCTCTCACCCTCTTTCTCCTCTCTCTCTTCTCTCCCTCTCCCTCTCCTTTTCTCCCCCTCTCTCTCCCTCTCTCCCTGTCCTCACCCTTTCTTTCTCTCTCTTTCTCTTTCTCTCTCTCCCCCTGCCTTTTTCTTTTTCTTTCTTTTTCTTTCTCTCCTCTCTCTTCTCTTCCTCTCTCTCTCCCTTGCTCCCTCCCTCTCTCACCCTCTCTCTCCCTCTCTCTCTTCTCTCCCTCTCTCCCTCTCTCCCTCCCTTTTTTCTCCCCCTCTCTCTCCCTCTCTCCCTGTCCTCACCCTCTCTTTCTCTCT
>NW_015386299.1:201038-203274 GCF_001527695.2 Protobothrops mucrosquamatus
GGGCTTAATTAGGGTGGGCTTAAGGGCTTACATCACCCCCCATTCACGGAGGACGGTGCGCGGTCGGCTAATGAGCTTCCATAATGAGCGGCAGTCTATCTCATTATGGGAAACCCAGGCGCGGACAGGCAGGGGAAGTCCCAGCCTATTCCGGGGAGGTTTGGCGGCTGAGGTGAGGCTGCTCCGTTTTCCTTTTTTTGGGGGGGGGGGAAGCCAAAGAAAGATCGAATTCGGGGCTCCCCGGGGGGGGAAGGGCGAAGGGGCAAGGCAGGCATCAAACGGGGAGGGAGGGGCTCCGGAGCCTCAAGGAAAAGCCCCCCCCCCGTCTCTCTCCTGCATAACACAGAGACGAGTTTGGCCCAGTTAGGAACCCCGGATTGGTTCAGGGGACACCCCCCCCCAAACTGCAGAGAATTCTTTGGGGAGGGGAAGGTCCCCCTCCCTTGATTTGCGAGGAGACGCGCCTTTCCATTTGACTCTGGAGACAGAGCCGGCCTCGTCGGTCGGGTGGCTTCCCCTACTCCAGCCTGCGCCCCGAACTTTTTTTTGGGGGGGGGAGGATGCCGTCACAGGGGAGTCACAGCATCCTGGGATGTGACATGAGTTTCCCGGATCAAAACGGTGAAATCGTATTATTTGGGGGATCTGCTCAAATGCTTGAGCACTGCTTGCGAATTAAAAGGTGCAGAGAATGAATCCTTCCTCCCTCCCTCCATTCTTCCTTCCTTCCTTCCTCCCTCCCTCCATTATTTACTTCTCTTTCTTTCTTTCTTTCTTTCTTTCTTTCTTTCTTTCTTTCTTTCTTCATTCTTCCTTCGTCCCTCCCTCCATTATTTACTACTTTTCCTTCCTTCCTTCCTCCATTCTCCCTCCCTCCCTCCCTCCCTCCATTATTTACTTCTCTTTCTTTCTTTCTTTCTTTCTTCATTCTTCCTTCCTCCTTCCCTCCCTCCATTATGTACTTTCCTTCCTTCCTTCCTTCCTTCCTTCCTCCCTCCCTCCATTATTTACTTCTCTTTCTTTCTTCATTCTTCCTTCGTCCCTCCCTTCCTCGCTCCCTCCATTATTTACTACTTTTCTTTCCTTCCTTCCTCCCTCCCTCCATTATTTACTTCTCTTTCTTTCTTCATTCTTCCTTCATCCCTCCCTCCCTCCATTATTTACTACTTTTACTTCCTTCCTTCCTTCCGCCATTCTACCTCCCTCCCTTCCTCCCTCCCTCCATTATTTACTTTTCCTTCCTTCCTTCCTCCATTCTACCTCCCTTCCTTCCTCCCCCTCCCTCCATTCTTTATTTCTTTTCCTTCCTTCCTTCCTTCCTTCCTCCCTTCTTCCTCCCTCCCTCCATTATTTCCTTCTTTCTTTCTTTTCTTCCTTCCTTCCTCCCTTCTTCCTTTATCCCTCCTTCCCTCCCTCCCTCCCTCCCTCCCTCCATTATTTACTTTTTTTCCTTTCTTCCTCCCTCCCTCCCTCCCTCCATTATTCACTTCTTTTCCTTCCTCCCTTCCTTCCTTCCTCTCTCCCTCCCTCTCTCCCTGACATATACAGCTTTCCCTTTTATTTCAATTTCTTTACAAATTGTGGAGTGCAATTTTTTTTAAAAGAGTCCCTTTCTTTTTTTTAACTTTCAGGCAAAAAAGAAAAAAAAGAAAAAAAAAGGCCTTTGGTTGTTCCTCTTAAAAATTCCAGCCCGCCCTCCAGTCCCTCCATGCTTTTTGGCGCGCTTCAAGTGAACAGATCCAGGCACTTAAATTAGACGTCCTCCCCCCCTTCTCTCTCTCCCTCCCTCCCTTCCTCTCCCCCTCTTTCATTTATTACTAATACCATCCTCTTAACTGTGATTTATTTGTTAAACAAAGTGCCATACTCCATCACTTATTCATCTTAATTTCAACAAAATTAAAGTCATCACTGTTACACTACACCTAATTGCGCTGGCAATGAAACAAAATAAGATGTTAATCAAAATAAATTGAAGATAAACAATAAAATCATTACATCTTTGCAGCCGTAAGTGTAACTAATCAGTTTTGACTTGAAGCAACCAAACACAAATAATGAATCTGTCAGCAAAACGGCACTCATTAAATAAAGGCACACTCAGCTGGAGCCCCCGAGGCTGCCTGCACCCGCCTGCCCTTTGAGGCGGCCTGTTCCCCACCCCAAAAGTGCCCACATGGTTCTGGGCACGACAGCCCCGGTGGTAATGGAGAGAAGAAGGCACCGAGAGAGCCAG
>NW_015386300.1:0-26863 GCF_001527695.2 Protobothrops mucrosquamatus
AGGAAAATTTAAATATTTGGTTCTGCCACCAATGCTGACCAAGGATAATCTCTGAAAGCTTTGGTATAAGGCTTTCTTTAGGTCTAGCTTTTACTCCTTACGACAGGAATAATTTCAGACTTCTTTGCAAAAGTTGTATTTAGCTTAAAAAATGGGCACAGACCTGATCATTTAAATCTAAGTATTGAAATGCTGATTTCAGTTTTGAAAATGTACCTGTATTGGCGTTGCTGCTGGCAATAAAACTCACTACCAAAGGAAGTTTATTGAACTGAACCACCTACAAGAAAAGAAATACAACTTCAACATTCAACGTAAGTGTTTTGTTATGGTCAGTTTACACATATGGGTTGTGTATTGCAAGTTGGCAGATTAGCAATTAGTCATTCTCTATTCCCTCCTTTAAAATAATGGAAGTGCTAATAATATATTTTGAATATATTAATAGGCACATACCCAGGTCACACCTAATCTAAAAACAGGTAGTCCTCGACTTACAACTGTTTGCTTAGTGACCATTTAAAGTGGCAAAGGTACTGAAAGAAAGTGACTGATGAGCATTTTTCACACTTATGACCGCTGCAGCATCCCTACAGTTATGTGATTTACATTCGGATGCTCGACAACTGACTCATATTTATGACGGCTACAGTGTCCTGGTGATCCCCTTTTGCAACCTTCTGACAAGCAAAGTCAATGACAAACCAGATTCACCTAACAACCGTGTTACTAATTTAATAGCTGCAGCGATTCACTTAACAAACGTGGCAAGAAAAGTTGTAAAATGGATCAAAACTCACTTATCAAATTTCTCAGTGACATAAATTTGGAGCTCAATTGTGGTCATAGGTTGTGGACTACCTGTACATGAAACATCACAATACCCTACTTCAAAAGAACATTCTGGTTTTTCTTAACATTGGATAAACCTTTTATACTGGCTGGGTATTGTGATAAGCTACATACCTGAACATACAGTACTTTGTTAAACTACTGAATCCAGATTCACACAGCACACAAAACCACAAACCCAACTTGACTTAAGCCCATAGTTACTTAGGTTCCTGCATCATGCCAATTAAACTCCAAACAGTGATAGATTTTGAACAGACCTTTCTGTGGCACCTGAACTGATCCAGTTCAAAACTTTTTTGCAGCATTTTTACATTTATTTACCTGCTGGCATTTCTCACTAACAAGCAACCTTGTTGATAATTTCTTACCTGGTAAGTGTTATAGTAACAGATTATGCTTTTGTTTTTGGAAAGCCCAAGTTTGCTGCCCTGATCTGTCGCAAGTGCAAATGTTGACAAGAAACCGGGTCGAAGAGCATGCTCAGGGGCATTGTCATTGGCAACTAGAAGAAGAAGAAGGTATTTTGTAACTGTTCACAGAATAAGCAGAAACGCAAAGCATCATCTTCTTGGACAGCAGTATAAACTCCTGAGTCCTCAACATCCAGACAAGGTCTAGCGAGTTTTAAAAGTAGTACTGGCTGTCAAAAAGCATAGGTCAGTTTTCTCTAGCTTGGGCACCCTTTGGGTGTGGAGATTCAGCATGACCTATGAAAAATGGTCCATTCATTTGGAGAAAGTTTGGGAAACAGGATTGGCTCTTCCATGGATATTAATATGGTACAACTATGACCGCAGCAATGAAGAGCACGGAATACAGTAGCTCTTGCACCAGTATGTTTCAAAAACCGACCCACTGCAGTCCTTTCTGAAATGCTATTAATTAAAATCCTAAATATATAGTCAATTAGTACATTTTAAACTCACAAATCAAAAGTAACGGGGAGATCTGACAAACCTCTTCCTTTTTTTAAGAAGAGCTTTAGTATATAGTTTAACGTGCAGCACAGCTTTTAGTATGAGTTGTTTCCACTCATCGCTCGTAGAACATTGTCACTCAAACTCAAAGCACCCACAAAAAAAGCTGGCATATGATTTCCTCAAAGTCACAGTTTCCATAAGTCACATTAAGGAAGTGCGTCATGGCTGATGAACTGGCATTATGCTTCCAGCTGACCAACAACTATGCTAAAGGCCAACAAGAATGAAGTAACAAAATTATGAGTAATGCAGATGCGTGCCTGCTAGCTCAGACTGAACAATTTCAGTTTGGAATCAGGATAAAGCAGCGTATTAAAACTTAAGTGCAAGAAGGATGAAACATCTTCCTTTTGTCATCTCAGTTGGGTTGTAAGGTTGTTCTTCAGCAGACAGTTCAATACCAAGCATGCAGTAATCAATTTGCAAAGGGACAATTCACCAATTTATCCATCTTTGATTATTCCTTACCCTTAATTACTGGTACACCATCTCTGTCTGACACTACAATAGCATGAAGTCCTTCAACACTAAAAAAAAATAAAAGGAGATTGCTTAGTCATCTGTCTAGAAAGACAGCAAGCCATTTGAGTTTGCTGCCTCCTTGCTTTTACTTTTAATTAGTTAATAAACATAGCAATTTAAAACTTGTTAATAAGTTTATAAAATAATTTGATTTTTTTAACATAATTTTGGGTTCCTTATAGTGTAGCTTAAAGCAATTCCGCATTTTATCATCACAAAAATTAACCTGGAGGTAGATTAGGCCGAGAGTGTGTGACTGGTAAATCTCATCCAATTAGATTTTTGGGTATTTGAAAACTCGAATCTTATTTTCCTGGTTGCAGTACAATATCTGAATCTCTTGAGATGAGCTCATGTCAAATAATTTCTGATAATCACAGTTTTCTCAACAGTAAGCATAATTTTGTAAACATTATTTGATGATTTTTATTCCTAAAAATGGTCTGAAGGTGCTCGCTTATTGTAGATGTAACTCTGAAGCTAAACAGATTTTAGGTCTTTGAGATAGGCTTTGAAACCCATGAATTCTAATCAAAACACAAGGGAGGAAAAGATGATTGAAATAGACTGTGTTCATTCTTGTTTAATATTATCAGCACTTTTGAGGCCATATAATATTTGCAAATTAGGTTTACTAAACAGTTGCTGGCAACCAAAGAATTCCATACAGGTAGTCCTTGACTTGCAACCACAACTGGGAGCAGAATTTCCATTGCTAAGCAAGGTGGTTATTAAGTGAGTTGCACCCTATTTTACAACCTTTTTTTGCAACAGTTTTTAAGTGAATCACTGCAGCTGTTAAGCAAATCTGGCTTCTTCCCCCATTGAATTTGCTTTTTGGAAACTGGCTGGGAAGGTCGCAAAGGGTGATCACATGAGCCTGGGATGCTGCAACCGTCATATATACATGCCAGATGTCAAGTGCCCAAACTTTGATCATGTGACTCTGGAGACACTGAGATGGTTGTACATGTGAGGAACGGTTGTGCTGTGGTCCCTTTGAATGGTCCCTAAATGAATGGTTGTACGTTGAGGACTACCTGTATTTTGTGACCACAGAAAGTTGTATTTATACTGAGGCAAGTGCATTGTTTGACCTTGCACACCACTGTTAACACTGACTTCCAGGGTCTCAGTTTAGAGGTTTTTCTTGCCCTACATAGAAAAACAAGAATAGAGCCGGGGAATGTTCGCAAGCATGGCATGTACTTTTTCACAAATTACAGCTCTCAACAAGCAGGAAAAAAAATCTCCACTATGAAATGGTTGATCTGTATTTCTGCTCTTATTCTTCTTTTATACTATGCATTCTCGTTCTACATCAGCAAGGGCTGTAACAGAAAGGGATGGGATAGCAAAAAAAACACAAAAACCCCTCCTCCTATATATCGAGTCCATCAGATTGCAGTTTGTAATTTGTGGCTGTCAAAAAAAGAAATCTTAGCTTTCAAAGTAGCCATTACCATTCTTCCCTTTCCAGCACAAACACCCCAAATTTGCAATTAAAAAAGTAATTCAAAATCCTTTGAGAGATAGATACTTCTTATGCTATTTATTTCAGCTGGGACTAGCCTAAGTCTTTGGCTTTATCAGGGATTGCCCTGAAGCAATTACATATTTGACCAAAGGATTAGAAGGAGCAGCCAGAGGGACCTGCATCTAGATACTTCATATACTAGAGGACTCATTGGTAAAACTAATGTCATCCTGCAATAACATTTAAGTGAAAGTTAACATCAGAAAAGAATGAAAAAAATTGCAAGACTATTAAGAGATTTTTGAAATTACTCAGAATATTTTTACACTGATACGTTTACATGCTTATATGGTATAAAAAATGATAAGTATTTTACCTTGGTAGTTTTTTATACAGGAACCTTTTCAAATCCTAGGATGAAACAAAGTAAGCAGGGTTTTTTAGCCACTTATATTACTTATAAAAAGATCATACTCCATGCTTTGTTGTCATTAGAAAGGATGATATTCCTTTAGGAATTGGCAGTAATTCCTAAATACTGCCAGGATCATAAGCTTAATCACTATAGGCAAAGAAGTAAACAGTACTTCTCAATCCCAACTCCTTGGCCACATTTCTGAATGCATTTGTACTATTCAGCTGCCATATGGGCTTATTGTTCTTCGTATCTGAACCAATTACTAATGATATATAGGTTATAAAGTAGATTAGAATAAGCTAAATAAATATTCCATAAACATTAGTAGAAATTGTTCAATATGTAACTTCTTACAAAACACTATCATTACAAAACACAAAATCATTACAAAGACATTTCATACTTACATCTGCCATGATACTCAAAAAATTATGAATTGCCAGTCCACTGAAAAGCCAAAGTGATATATTTTTAGAAAAGATAATCTGTTCGTCTTTAAAGTGATATCAGATTCTTTGCTATTTCTATAGCAAACAAAACATAGCTACTGGCACTGGTGATGTTACCTAGTTTGGTTAATGAAATGTCTGCAAGAAAACAAGCAAGCTCAGAGAGCACCAAGGACCCCACATAACTACTGGGGCTACACAATGATCTGGATTCAAAGGTAAAAAAATGATTTGGGTTTGGGAGGTTAGATGGCCCACTCAGATGCTTTTTTTATTGTTTTGCCTGAGTTTACCTTGGTCAGCCTTGCAGACTATTACCCTTTGTTAATTTTTTCATTGTTTTTAATATGTTGTTAGTCATGTTAACTTATAAAAGTGTATGGGCATGCATGTCATAATTGTTAATACTACCTTAATTCAAACATACTTTTTCTGAGATCCACTGTACAAACTCATGTGGAGGTATAATAAAATTAGATATACATACCCATATATTTAAGTATGATTCTTTATGCAGTTAATAGACATGATTATATTTGTATAACTTAGTGCCCATACTTGATTCCAGACTGGAGTCAGTTAAAATAAACTAGGCAATTGTCTTTCTAGGCAGGGCAAACTGAATGGTGTAAAAGAAGACTACACCATAATCAATGTTTTTTATTGTACATGTCAATATCCGGAGGGCTACTACAAGTATGCAATTTAACAGGGGAGTCAATTTAATGGCTTATCAATTTCAGAAGAAGTGTTGCAGTGTAATTGTATTTGTTCTTTTATCTTTCTGTTTCAAATGTATTATATATTATATTATATATAATCTATAAATGTAGAAGTGTTGCACTTGGGTCCTCTCTCCTTCTGCACAATCTATTTCCAAATTCCATTTCCATTCTATCTCCCTGTAAGCACATTTCATCTTCAAATGCTTTGGCTTCTAATCTGAGTGGGTGATTTTTTTTCACAACATTCAGGAAAATATGAATTGTCAACAGTCCAACTTATTTTTTCTCTTTGAATTTGGAATTCTATACAGCCCTGACATCTATTTCCCTAGAAAATACTGGGAAAAGTTGCACTGAGTCAATCTGTGCTTCTGAAATTTGGTATCAATTACTTTAACCAGGGCATAGTACCTTTTACTTCTTAGGTAGAAAGTTTTACTTTCTTAGGCTTCAATATATATAAATGAACCGAAGGCTTGAAAAGAAAGGATAATCCCTACAGATAATGGCAAACATCAACCCAATTATGAAACACAGAGAAACTTCAGTGACCACATCCACAAGGATCACTTCAGTGATCATGCCAAAGGAATAGCCTTTCCAGTGGTAATGCACAGCTGTGAAAAAATATTTTTGAATTCTGGATTTGGAAAAGTCAAACATATTGTGAATTAAAAGACCAGTTAATTTTGAAATAAAGAATGACTGCCTGCGTGGTATGACTTGGCTAATTGTCTCTGGCCTCTACAATGAATTTTTGCCCAAAGATCTAGAAGTGACATCTGGGCTCAGAAAAAGATCAATGTTAGGCCTGGTTAGTATTTGGATGAGAGACCAACCGGTAATCCCAGATTTGCCCATTGCCTGGCAAGTAGAAAAGATACCAAAAAGCAATCCCAATAAGTTCATTATCATTGCAAAGTAAATTGCATGGCTAGAGGGGGAAGAAAAGGAAAGTAAAAGGCAACAAATAAGGTGGACGCCCAGAATGAGAGACCATCTTCGGAAGAGCAACGAGCTCTCAGGGGCGATAAAGAGGCCGGGCATTTGCCGGGTCCGATCCGGGAGCCCCTAACTCAGTGTTTCTCAACCTTGACAATTTTAAGGCATGTGGACTTCAACTCCCAGAATTCCACAGACAGCAATGCTGGCTGTGGAATTCTGGGAGTTGAAGTCCACATGCCTTAAAATTGTCAAGCTTGAGAAACACTGCCCTAACTACTCTTGTCCTCCCGGAAAAGCCGGAAAAGGGGGCAGAAGGTTCTAATCCCACCCAAAACTGGGGAGCAAAAGGAGTGCTAATAACAAAATTAAACACGCGCGAAGGACAACTCGCCCCGCCGCCTTCCCCGGCCATTCATAATAACGGCAACCGCTCCCCCCCCCCCATCCAAACCTCCCCTCTCTTCCGGGTTTGAACTCTTTAACCGACCGACCTTAGATTGCGT
Source organism: Protobothrops mucrosquamatus (assembly GCF_001527695.2). Classification (NCBI taxonomy): domain Eukaryota; kingdom Metazoa; phylum Chordata; class Lepidosauria; order Squamata; family Viperidae; genus Protobothrops; species Protobothrops mucrosquamatus. The sequence goes on from NW_015386300.1 coordinate 6,875, forward strand.
CCGAAGCGTTTTCCGGTCCCTGACGTCACGTGACTCTTGACGACTCTCGTCTCTCACGTGACCCCCTCCCGGCCGGTCAGGCGCCCCTGACGTTGCTAGAGATACTAAAAAGGGGAGAAGACTGTTTCCGTCTCTCACGTGACTTCCTCAGAGCCTGTCGGCAGCCTCGGGCGTTGCTAGAGATACTAAAAAAAAAGAGATGGAGCCTAACAGGAGTTCGAGGGGGTTGCGGGGATGATGGCAACAACCAAAAAAGATTTAACTTGTGAGCAATCCACGTTACCTGGGTACGTGTAGAATAGTTTCGCTTGACCTGCCCGTGTTAAGATGTGTCGCTACGATGTCAAAAAGATGTTGAGGCTCTAGAGCAGGGGTAGGCAACCTCGGCTCTTTTATGACTCATGGACTTCAACTCCCAGAATTCCCGAGTCAGCATAGCTGACTCGGGAATTCTGGGAGTTGAAGTCCATGAGCCATAAAAGAGCCGAGGTTGCCTACCCCTGCTCTAGAGAGTGCAGGGAAGAGCAATAAAGAGGCTCAGGGGACTGGAGGCTAAAACATATATAAAACGGTTTCTGGAATTGGATATTAATGAAGAGAAGGACAAGGGGGGACATGACAGCAGGGTTCCAATATCTCAGGGGCTGCCAGAAAGAAGAGGGAGTCAAGCTATTCTCCAAAGCGCCTGAAGGCAGGACAAGAAGCAACGGATGGAAACTAACCAAAGAGAGAAGCAACCTACCTAGAACTAAGGAGAAATTTCCTGACAGTTAGAACAATTAATCAGTGGAACAAGCTGCCTCCAGAAGCGGTGAATGCTCCAACCCTGGAAGTTTTATACCACTGAAATGGTATAAGGTTTCCTGCCTGAGCAGGGGAGGAAGACCTCCAAGATCCCTTCCAACTCTGTTATTCTGTTAGGTGTGGATTTCAACTCCGGGCACAAAGGATAAGAGGTGACTGTCTAATAAGGGGGATTTTAGACAAAACAACCAAACCTTTCAGTGGGTCATCTATCTTCCCAGCTCCCGAGTTAGTTTTCATTCCATTCTAAGTAGCGTTAGGGTTTTAGACATTTTAAGACAGCATGGTGGGTAGAAATGCTATTGGTAACTCAAAGTAAGGTAGAATAATGAACAAATACTAGAATAATGCTGTATCAGTAGTATGTGACTAACCTAATGCGCATTACGCATGGATACAATGTATGTAGCAAACCCTCCATTGTATACCCGTGAGAAACGACACAAGAAAAGTTTGGAGGAATATTTTTCCTAATCCATTTTTTTTTCTCCACACTTGGACCTAAGTAATTTTTTAAACTTGTGTTGAAGGAAAAATCTTCATCAGGGTCCAGTCCAAGCTGGGAATAAACAAACATGGAGACTGCTTTAGAAAGAAGCAGACCTGATTTCTATTTGGGGCAGAGAGACTTGGGGGGGGGGGGTTGGTTTCTGTCTTTAAAATCATTTGGGGAAATATATTCTGCCTTTGGGGAAATATATTCTGCCTTTTTAATATTTTCCAAAAGATTTCTTTCTCTGGATTCTTTCCACACTTGGAACCCTGTTTTGTGAGAAACAGAGCTTTCTCCACTATAATGAATTGCATAGATATTCAATAAGGATTTAAAAAGAAGCAGAAATTTGCAAAAGCGATCTAAAATTGTGGAAAAAAAGGAAGCCAGTATTTTGTAATTTAAGAGTATCAGAAGAGACCAGGACTCCATTGCAAAATGAGCCAAAGGCCTCTAAATAGGACAGGCTGCTTGAAAGCATTTTGCTATGAAGAGAATCCTTTCTCCATGTAATTATATTGAATATAAATGAAAACTGGAAGATAAAGAATTACATCTATATAGTCTGATTGTTTTTCACTCATTTTTGCTTTGTGAGCACTGTTCCAGGTTCAGTTCCAATTTTTTTTTATTTGCATGGAAGCAGGAATGATCCTACTGGAGGTGAGGATTCGGATTTGCTGTCTCTTATTGGCTCAAATTTCTATTTTCTATTGGCTCTTTCTATTCACTCCTTACTACCTATAGGCCTAGAACAGGGATAGGCAACCTTTGCTCTTTTATGACTCATGGACTTCAACTCCCAGAATTCCTGAGCCAGCCAGCTATGCTATGCTGGCTCAGGAATTCTGAGAGTTGGTCCACGAGTCATAAAAGAGCCAAGATTGCCTACCCCTGGCCTAGAAAAAGCCAAAGCCAAGATTTGCAAAAACCTTTGCCATTGTGTGTTAGACTTGAGCACTATGGGCAACTTACAAGGATGCGTGTTCCTTCATGAAAACATTTTCAACCTGCAAACTGTCTGTTCAATCTGGTTTGTTCAACACACTGTAGAGCCTTCTTTTTGGCCCACTTTAATGTTCTACCTTTGATAGTACTAGATGGGAGTTTCATAAAATTTAATAAAAACTGTAGACCAGAATGAACCTGAGACCTTAGTCCATGTATTTCTTCACTGCCCCTTCTTTAAGAACTTATTTGGTGGTATACCTCTGCTACCTATTAGAGATCAAGCTTTCAATGAAGGAGAAATGGTTTGTTGTCTACTTTCAGGCTAGAAACCTTCCATTATGAACAGAGTTGCCAAATTCTTATTAGCAACTATTGCTATATGAAGTCTAATTCTGTCATGCAAAAAGTCCTTTTATTCTTTTATTCAAATTTTACTGTTTTTCTTCGTTATATTTTGTTCGTTTGTCCTCTGAAGCCCAATTAAGGCTGCAGAACTATATTCACACTGAATTTTCCAAAAGGCCAGAGGGCCTGCCTCACCTGGGGAGGGGTTGTAGAATAGGGGCAATGGCAGAGAAGGGTTTCTTCCTGGATCTCTTTGGCAGGCCTATATAATCTGTATGTGCTTGCTGCTAGCTAGTGTAATCATTTTTCTCTTCTTCCTTTTAAATTTCTTAAGGTTGGGAGAGTCTTTGGAATATAGCATGGAAACCAAGACTAGTAGTTGCATAGGTGGAGAAAAGCGCAACAGATATTCTGTTGATCAAATTTTCTTCTCTAAATGCAAGGAACTGTTTTTATAGTATAGGACTAACTCAGATATAAACTGAGAATACTTTAAAATCATATAATTTCTTTAATCACATTAGCTAAAAGCAATCTGATTAGAAGATCACACCTGGATTACTGCAACCAATTTTGGCCACCATACTACAAAAAAGATATTGAGACCTTGGAAAAAGTTCAGAGAAGAGCAACTAAAATGATCAAAGGCCTGGAGACTAAAACATACGAAGAATGGCTGCAGGACTTGGGTTTGGCTAATCCAAAGAAAAGAAGAAATAGGGGTGACATGATAGCAGTATTCCAGTATTTGAGAGGCTGCCACAAAGAAGAGGGTGTCAAACTATTCTCCAAAGCACCAGAGGGCAAGACAAGAAATAATGGTTGAAAATTGACCAAAGAGAGAAGCAACCTGGAATTAAGGAGAAACTTCCTAACAGTGAGGACAATTAACCAGTGGAACAGCTTGCCTCCAGAAATCGTGGGCGCTCCATCACTGGAGATTTTTAAGAAGAGACTAGACAGTCACTTGTCTGAAATGGTATAGGTTCTCCTGCTCGAGCAGGGGGCTGGACTAGAAGACCTCCAAAGTCCCTTCCAGCTCTATTCTATTCTTCTAGACGAACAAGACTTGTTTGCCCAACAAGTTAAACTATATTTGACAAACACGCTCATGTATTGACATAGTATGCCAAAACAAACCACATTAACTTGATGGTTTAACTTAAGACTTAACAGTTTTGGTTTAACCATTATGAATTGTAAATTCTGATTTAGGATTTAAGAGAACTTTACAAACACTGTCTCTGCTGTTGCTTCCATGTAACGTGCTGGTATCTGAATGTGTTCGGGCAAATAATTAGATACAGTCTATTCACACTGAAAATAGTTTTATTTTGATATAAGTCAGATATTAGGTACATTACAAATTAAAATTTTCTTTATTCCTAACCATAAATGTACAGATAAATAAAATAAGATCTCTTTTGTAAGATGCCATTCTAAATTTTAAAGGATTTTTGTTACTGGGCATCTTTGATAGATTTTTAAAGCTTAATTTTAAAACATTATCAGGTCTTCCAAGAATTAACACTGAAGTCCATTTAGATTTTTAAAGCAGACAAAACAGGTCAAGCAAATTCTAAATGTATTTACTTGACAATAAATTTATAATTGCAGAGCTCCTGCCAACTGAAACTTGCATATTTAATCAAGTTTTATAAAACCCTATGAGCAAACTGTAGATGTTATCAGATTGTCATGTGAAAGATTAGCAAACAGTTAAGAAATGTCTGTTGGTAAGACATCTCTATTATTTAACTTTATTCAAATGGAAAAATATGTATAGCTTTTAGAAAAAAGCAAATCCACACAGGTTTTAATTAACAGATTCTGTAAGAACTAGAGGGTGAAATCTTAAGTTTCATGAGCAGAGGTTTGCTCCTATGACCAAACTTTTTTCTTCCTCTGTGCTACATGAATATCTCACCCAGGAAATTTGTCTAGAACAGATTTTGACAGAAATTTAGGAGGAAAGAGAATGGACTTGTTCTTAGTTCTGATTGTTTATCATCCAGCATGTCCTCCCATATAGAGACGTACAGACATTTGAACATATCTGAAGAACCTGAACTAGCACTAAAATTGGCTAATTACATGATATGAAGCCATAGATAGCTCTTATTGCAAACTATCATTATGAGCATAGGTAATATTTACTGATGAATTTGCACACAACCTTTGCACTGAGCAATCCACCATTAAGGCAATTTGTTTTTCAATTTTCTTTTTGCAAGTGATCAGCAAATTTTGCTCATGTCTCCTTATATGCATTATGTGGAAGCAAAGACATAAGCCAAGACAGTTTCATTGCAGTGAAGGTTCAGACCTCACCTCTCAACTAATGTATCCCAATTGAAAGTGGGCAAGATTATCAAGGAAAGAAAAGGAATGGCAATTTCCAGGCATTTTTTTCTTGTTATGACATCCAAATCCCTACTACTTGTGCTACTCTCTGGACATATTTAGTCATACAATATTATACAATCGCAAGTTAGAGGTATGATGCTAGGAAATACAGCAATACACAGATGCATACATACCTAGTCATTTATAAGAGCAGCAGGTCCCAAACCAAAAGACTTTGGTGCAGTGAAAAGAAATAAAACACATAAGCTAACAAAAATAAATAAATATAAATATGCAACCTTAACATAACCCTTAATGTAAGGCATATAGTTTTTAAATCAAAATTGTAACAAAGCTGGCATATTATCTAGAGGCATGCTATTATTTTGCAAATCAGAAAAGCTGTTGTAATATTAACATTACATAGGCTACAGATAATCTAAACCTTTGGGGTCCTAATTTATTAGGCACTTTTGTAGAGCGGCCTATATTAATTTTCATGGGGCTGATTTGGAAAAGCCCATCCAGAAACCTCAGAAGTTGATTTGTGTTCACAAAAAGCAATGTCCATGTTTTAGCATATGCTTAAACTTTCACGTAAGGTTGCTATTAATAGAATTTTTATTCCTGAAAATAATTCTTGTACTGCAAGATCTGCCTATCAGATATGATTTTCCCCTCAATTGCTCCATTTACTTTGATGGATTGTTTCTTGCCATATTAGAAGAGAGCTTTTGATACTTGTTTTAAATTATTTTTAATAAGAAAGATTTGTATTTTTTAACAGAGGAAGCCCATTTTGGCTTTGTTAAGGATTATGACTCACTAAATCATAACCACATTGTCGGGTGTAGTTATACCTAATGCCTTGAAAACTGGAAACTGTTGTATACTGCACTGTTTAAAGCAGTGAAACAGAGATTGTAATGCATCCAACTGACATTCTAAAGAAAGAAAAAAGAGCTTGCAACTTTTTTTAAATATATCAAAGAAACTTAAAAGAAGCCAGTAACCCTTCCATTCATGAAACATTTAGGCCAAAGGAATAAAAAATGCCTTAACCAAGTGTTCCAAACTTAAGTAACCTGTAGTATGGAAAACAGAACTGGACAAATTTGCAAGAGAACTATAAACATATCTTCCAACTTTTTGTTCATTCAAAAGAAGCTTCATCTTTGGTTGGAATAGCTGTGATGGTGAAAGACTTTTTAAAATTATTTTTCCTTTGTTCTTTAACTAAACCACTTTTTTTTTCTTCCAAAACTAAAAAACATGATTTGGTAATAAAACGAGTAGATTGAGATTAGGGTGTTCATGGAAATGATTTAACACTTCTGTACCTGGCAAAATTCTGTCATCAAATTTATAGCCCTTGTGGCTATTTTCAACTAAAAATAAAAAGTGTAAAGCAATCAGGTCATAGTCCAGTTAAATTGGAGTGTGAAAGAACAGACTTTCTTAATAATGAAGATAAAACTTTTAGTAAAATGTCATTATAAATCCTGATTAAAATTATAGTTGAAAGCTATGTTTAAAGTGAAATACTGTCCATGTTTTCCATTATTACTAATGCTATTTAATATGCTTTCCACTTATTAATCCTAGAGGAAAATACTTCTAGGAGAATAAATGTTCTTGAAAGTTGAAGCTTAATTATATATCAATTTCATATAAAGCAAATATTATCCCAATTCTAGAAAAATAAAGGAAGGTATGGTGCAAATAATCAACATAATTTTCTACATCCTTATTCCTAACCAGAGGGATAAATTAATATAATTCATAAGTATAAACATTCTAGTATATTGTTTGCATATAAACTAATAGGCCAGTGATGGCGAACCTTTTAGAGACTAAGTGCCCAAACTGCAACCCAAAACCCAGTGCAGTGCCGGGTGGGTGTGGTCTTTTGGGTGGGTGTGACCCTTTGGGTGGGCATGGCTGCGGTGGTAACGGCAGACTGGGTGGGACTAAAAAGTTCAGTCAATTCCAACTTTGCAAGATCTTTTTTTTTTCCCCCGAGAAGTTGAAATTGACTGAACCTTTTTTTTTTTTTTTGCACACGGTGGCGGAGGCCTAAAGCGAAAAGGTTTTATAAAACCCAGCTGAAGGCCTAGGACTGGGGCGATGGCACACGTGTCCACAGAGAGGGCTCTGAATGCCACCTCTGGCACCCGTGCCATAGGTTCGCCACCACTGTAGTAGGGCTAATTAGTCTGTTATGAACTAGTAGTTCACCCTTGGAGATCCAAAACTCATATACTATTTGAGAACAAGTTCCACTAATTTCACCAAGTTTTACTTCAACACTTGGGCTTTGGATTAAGAGACACAATTTGAACAAGCAGGCTTTGTACTACTCGCTTTCTACTACTCTTACTAGCAATTTCCCAAACACCTGCTCTTAAGAGTTTAAGATGAAGTATTATATTATGAGCTGCAGCAGGTGAGGAGAATCAATATAAAGAGGAGAGTCACTTTAAAATACAACTTCCTAATGAAAATGCACCTTTAGATCCAAGCCCATGGATTCACTATGGAAATGTTAAATGAAAATCTTGAAAATCAACTACCAAATGAAAGTTACCAAGTATTTTTGATGATCATAGAAGTTTCTTTTATCTTCATTCGGCTTACCTACTAGTTAAATTTCAGGTTTTCAAAGCTTTCTTATCCCTCCCTTTCTCCCACCTCCCCCCAGGTTTCTGAAGTTTGAGCTTCAGTTTATCCCAGTTCAGGCTCTGGTTGCTTGGCCAGAGACTTATACAAATGTAAAATGCTCCTAGGGCACCCCCTGACATTCTCAATAGCTGTGTATCCCCAAAGAGAGCTGCGTTGTTGGCCAACTAAGCTCTCAATCATCAATCTCTGTGCAGAATCTATTATTCCTATACCATAAATGCATTGAAGTTTGGATTACTCGATTTGTCCAAGTTTGCTTAATGGTTTTTGAGCATGTTATTGCCAAAATTTATCACACAACATTTAGTTAGGCTCCTGTGCAGTTCCAATATCAGTGAAATTCAAATAAAAATAATCATGTGTGGATGTTACAAAACTGTATCTACACTTGCAATCATTAATTTATAGAAAATATAGAATTCATTATAACATATTTACTTGGAATTAAACGAAGGATCATTTATGAGATGTTGGGCTACCTAAATTGATTTTAGAACCAAATTACAAAATTTTGAATATTCAAATTTTAAAAAGTTGATTTACCATTACTTTATTTTGCTATTTCTATCGTTTTACCATTTCTTCCTATAAGGAAGGGTCAGAGACCAAGGCTGGTGCGTTCGTATGGAACTTAAAATGATAATGGTACCTGTAATTTCAGCATAAAATTAAAAAAATAATTCTGCAACTCTATGAAGCCTGAGTGATCTTCAAAATAAATCAAATTCATTAATGAAATAATTAAAATTACAGGGAATCTGTATTGTTTATTCCTCTATAAAACTGAAGATAGTTTGACTAAAATAGTTTGACAGAATCTTATATATACTATTTGTCCAACAATTTGATTGCAGATGAGGGAAAATAGATTACAGGAGGCTTGCTTTTTTCAGTGAAGCTCATAACTGAATTTCATTTTGAAACTAATTCAGAACAACAAAGAAACTTGCTACCTAAAAATGCTATGATGGGAATGTTCCCAGAACATTTTTTTTAAATCCAAAAATCATTTCACATTTTTCTCTTTTTACAAAAAACGTTGAAGTACTATTAAAATAGTTCTGAAATAATGTAGCTTTATAATTATCTGTTTAAAAGAAAAGCCCTTCACATATTGGTTGGGCTTTTGTTCCATAGCAGTAATGAAACTGTTCGTGTGACCTTATGAGTCAAGACTAAGAAATTTAAATGCCACCTATGACAAATTACAAGTTTTCAAAACTAAACTTTATATGCAACAGATCACAATGCAAGTTGTTTCAATGAAATAATTCTGAAGTACCATCTTTCAGTTAAAAATGGCATCTTTATATTACAATGATCTGCTGATTCATTTGAAAGCTACTTTCTAATCTTTCCCACATTGGCTGCCCTTAGAACTACAGTAAGTATACAAATTAATAAAAAATAAATATTTTTCCATATTAGTTATACGGTAGCTTATAAACATACAAATTCAGTTCTGAAATTCCAAGTCTTGTCTTTAGTTCTTGCAAAATCACCTTAAATTTAAACTGGCAAAAGTAATTATATAAGCAATATTTCATATATGATCTTTAGAAGCAGATCACTTTTATCATTAGTTCTACCCTTCATATACATATGGCCTGAAGCTGATATATTATGATTTTAACTCACATCCTTGAACAAGATCATGGCTTCTATTAGTGTTGATAATAATTCAGAAATAAGGTGAACCAAATAACCACAAAACAAAGGCACAAGGCTGAACTTTAAGAATAACTTTCTTAACCAACTTCTGATAGCAAAACAGGACCTGGAGCTGGTTAAAAACACTCCAAAATTATTGAATGATTATTATTATTTTTTTAAAAAAGTAAAATAAAAATCAAACTGAGGAGTTTGAAAAGCAGCTTTTGCTTAAATGATTTCTTTTGGAACACCAAAATATTCTGCTATTAGGAACTCATGTACATTCAATATACAACATTTCTCTTTCCCAGCATAGATCTTAATTTTGTTAACGAGGAGAAAATAAATGAAAAAAGAAACCTAAAACCTCTATTTCCTTCTTTAGTTCCACATACCTGACATCTGAATAAGTAATAATGTAGTCATATTATGTATTCCACCTATTAAAACTTTTAATATTTTAAATGCCTTCAGATGTCCATAAACATTTTATATACATATACGTAATTGTCTCACATATATTTACATGGCAAGTATTTTAATAACCACTACTTCTACATCTCTAGTGGAGCAGCTTGTCCAAAATGTTTTCTTGTGGAAAAGTTCACAGAGGTTTTGGGAGTAAAATATAAAGGACAATTCAATGATGTAAACCATCTTTGTCCTTTATTTCAGACTACATAAAGAGGCTATTAAATAATATTGAAACTTTAGGGTAAGGTTTTTGGAAATAGCTACAGAGTGAATTTTTTACATCTCTCCTTTTCAGTTGTCATGATGAAACAGTATTTTTCTTAGAAAGCATGTACGTCAAGCAGCATAGGTGAAAAATTTAGCTCATCCTCCTCGATAGATGCTGGTTAATCGTTCTAGCTCTTTGCAGTTGTCCATGGAAATAGCTTCTGCTTTCTTTCGTAGGCGATCATCCCGATAAACTTTTGCTGCATAGAGTAAATCGGTTTCTTTAAAAATAAATGGAAAAAAATATGTCAGAAAATCAAATTTAAACAGACACCCTCCCCCCCAGTCTAGGTTCTTCCACATATTACCAAGTAACAAAACTAAGATGATTTTTATCCAAAGGGTCTATTCTGCTTCATAATCTATTCACTTTTACATGTGAACTATTTCTATATCTGTTTTCATTAAAAATAGAAATGGAGGAAGGAAACATTATCATTCCATTAAATATAGTTTGTACAGATCTGACAGAGAAAAAGATGCCCAGCCAAATTATGGAGAATGGAAATGTTGCTTTGACCTTAATCTTCTACGTATTGCTTTAAAAATGTTTTACAACTTTGCTACTAAGATACAAATTTACATATGGATTTCTGCATATCTATGAGAATCAGTTACTCAACTGAATACAGAAACTACCCATCGGTTTATATCTCCATCAAGTCAAGTGAATTAGGTGTTATCTGAAACTTCTGGTTGACCTTATCACTTAAATATGAGCCAGCAGTGTGCTGCAGCTGCCAAAAAGGCCAACACAGTGCTGGGCTGCATTAACAGAGGGATAGAATCAAGATCACGTGAAGTATTAATACCACTTTACAATGCCTTGGTAAGGCCACACTTGGAATACTGCATCCAGTTTTGGTCACCACGATGTAAAAAAGAAGTTGAGACTCTAGAAAGAGCACAGAGAAGAGCAACAAAGATGATCAGGGGACTGGAGGCTAAAACATATGAGGAATGGTTGCTGGAATTGGGTATGTCTAGTTTAACGAAAAGAAGGACGAGGGGGCACATGATAGCAGTGTTCCAATATCTCAGGGGCTGCCACAAAGAAGAGGGAGTCAAGCTATTTTCCAAGGTGCCTGAAGGCAGGACAAGAAGCAACGGATGGAAACTAATCAAGGAGAGAAGCAACCTAGAACTAAGGAGAAACTTCCTGACAGTTAGAACAATTAACCAGTGGAACAACGTGCCTCCAGAAGCAGTGAATGCTCCAACACTGGAAGTTTTTAAGAAGAGCCTGGACAGCCATTTGTCTGAAATGGTATAGGGTTTTCTGCCTGAGCAGGAGGTTGGACTAGATGACCTCCAAGGTCCCGTCCAACTTTTTTTTTATTTTTTTATATTATTATTATTATTATTATTATTATTATTATTATTATTATTATTATCCAATAATTTTATCTAATTATTAAAATGTGCATTTTAAAAAGATAGAATTCTGCAAAAAAGGATAAATAAATGCAGAGAAATCAGTAGAAATTCAAGTCTACTTTCTGAACCACTGATGAATATAAAAGATAGCCTCAACTGTACAGCACCAAACTATTAACAAGGTTGTAGCCTCCTAATTTCTTGCCTAGCAAATAACAACTCACATAGTGATTAAACCTATAACTGAAAGGTACCCAGAAAACCAATTTTATTTAACCACGCTTGAAATTGGCTTATAAACCACTTGCTTTATGCTATCAGTTATTGCTATTGATAATTGGTATTACTACTGGAATCAAGTTCAAATGTTTCATTAGGAATTGCTGCAGAATTGTCCATCCTAAGCAGCATGGGACCATGCTTTTTTCCCTCTTCATTAGAAACACATGTCTTGTGCATAGTTCCCTGTCTTTATCTGGTGAGTATATGAAGAGAGGAAATAGAATTGCCAAACCAAATATGGTTAGTAAGGCTTGGCTAAGCATCTTGACTATAATTTTCAATTTAGAAGAAAAACGTCATTCATCAAACTCGTACCAAATGGGATTCCGTACAACTCCTTTTCTTCATCAGCATTCACTATGTTGTCTGAATTGTGACAAATGCTAGTAAAAAATAGCACTGAACTCTTACAATTACCAAAATGTTAAAAGCTATGCTGCTCGGAAGAAGTTTATAGAATGACTGCAAGGATGCAATAGCAGCGAAGAAAAAAATGCTTCTTGGCCACCAACACTGCTATGTTACAATGCTTTACAGGAACTGTTAGTTTACATCAGGGGTAGTCACCCTTGGCTCTTTTATGACTCGTGGACTTCAACTCCCAGAATTCCTGAGCCAGCTGTGCTGGCTCAGGAATTCTGGGAGTTGAAGTCCACGAGTCATAAAAGAGCCAAGGTTGACTACCCCTGGTTTACATGATTGTTTACATGACCTTCTCAAAAGCTTTTACTCCATTTGTATTCTAGTACTTTCAAAGAACCAAATTAACAAAATTAAAAGAAGGCAGTTCTACAATAAGTTAGTTTAATAATATACATAAGAACTATCAATAGTGGTCCAACATTATTATCCTCATACCATATTTGAAAAAAAGCGGGGAGGGCAAACCAAGAGAATCACGAAGGGATGGTGACTGAGGTAAAACAGAATTGGAAATTTTATAACTGATACATGGAATTTATATAACTTCTAGTTTTTTATAAAGTACCAAAAAGTAGCGCTGGAAGAATTCTGCTGTTGTAATCTCTGAGAATTCTGGATAATTTGAAAGGATTTTTCCCTCCAACATTGCTCAGGGAATTCGCCAATAACTCTTTCTAGCTATGTTTGAGAAAGTGTTTAATGTCAGCTATAAAACTTACTTTGTTGTCTTTCTTTCCAACAGTTATTTCGAATATTTGAGACATAGTCTTCTTCCACACTCTTTTCCACCTTTTGCAAATTTGGACCTTTGTATTCATTTTTAAAGTCCTTGTTGACATAATAAACCACACCCAGATTTTCTGTCTGCATCTGGATTGTCTGCCCTGAACTCCTGTAAAAAGATTTCCATATCAATTGTCAGCATGGGTGAATACTTCAAAGTATCTATAATGTATGTTATTCATTTACTGTTTAATTTCCAAGCAAATAATTATTGTTGCAAATCCAGAAATCCACTAATATTGCTTTATTCACTGCCTCAATAATTATGAAGCCAGAGGCACGATCCCAGCATGCAACTGGAATCTAGCTTTTAATATGGCAACATTTGCCAATTACTGTTATATATCATTACATTAATCAAGTAGTACACACTTGGCTATCAGAAATACGAAATATGAAAAACATTTGTTTAAAACGATTCAACTAAAGTTGATTATTTCTCACAAATGTTTTCCATCCCCCGGAATTCCAATTCCAAAAATCAAAACATTTGATTTTAACACAAGAGTGGCATGTAATCTTGGAGGTATGATTGGTGGCTTGAAGGTGCTCCTTCGCCTTTTAAACTTGGTTTTGCTTTTTTTAATCGTGTTTTTTCATATGGGTTTTATAGCTTTTATCTATAAACTGCCCAGAGCCACTTAGCTAGTAAAATTGATAAACAAAACAAAACAAAACCACAGAATGCCTTCTGTAACTTTTCCTCTCATGCTCAAGACATTTATTTAGGTAGCATTATCTACCACTATCATGCATAGATTACTACCGAGCAGACCTGGATTTTTAATTAGTCGTATCAGATTTTTAGATCAATATCTACAGAAATGTACAAAAGGAAAAGATTGCATTTCTCCTTATTACAAAATAGGGTTATTACACTGATTTGATGCATACAAGAGAAGAAAAAAAGTTGCTATAAACAAGACCAAATAATGTAGAATCAACAGAATGATTTTTAAATAGCAATTTTACAGAAAATTTGCTCTTTTGCAAAACATGAACAAAGAGTCTTGTGTACTTTTAAGTATTTATGAATATATTTTGTGAACCACAATCCATTTCAGGTTCATCAAATATAGTACCAAAAATTAAATATCCTATATTCACCCAGTTGTTATTATAAGGACAGGGCCCAAGAGGGAATGAAAGGCAAGAAGGGTAAAAAGAGATGCAAGAAATAAATGAGAATTATTTATAGGCAGTGATTGTTAACAAAGTAGGGGCAATAAAGATAATTATAAATGTATTATTACTTACGATCTTGGATATAAGGAATAAGGAGGATTGGATACCATCAACTGGCTAAGCAAAGAAACAAGGATCAGCACAATAATTGGCATCAACTGAATGAACATGGAGAACCCCCCCTGGAAAACAAAACAGAAATCAATGAAAAGAACTGCGGGATATGTGGTTATTTTTTTTAAAACTGAAAGGAATCTATCCAGCCCACAAAAGCTAAACAGAAACTGTGTACCTGTAGCAGATCCCTATAAATTTTCTTTAAAGCTTCTGAAATATGTGCATCTTAATAAATCTTGTGTTATTAATAATCCACTATTTTTAAATTTAATACTGTTTAATTGTAACTTACAAATGTTTTAAATCCATTACCTTGTATTTTAAAATAGGCTTCCTCAAAATGTGTTCTAATTTCAACAATCCAGTTTGCCAAATAGACATATGTAAAATGTTCTGAGTTCAAGCAATTCCAAATTCAAAACACCATTTAGACCATTTTGCAGGTCTTCTGAATTTGAAACGTTAAGTTTCCTTGACATAATGGAATTTTGAAATCAGAACCTTTGTTATGAATGCCCATAATTAATATGATCCAGACTGAGAAAACAGTACAAATAACAATCTACAAAATCAAGGCTTGAAACTGATCGAATATGGTTTTCCCATATCACTAAATAGCCAGATTCCAGAATTCTACAGCTTTTTTCAGGCTGCAATATATTAAGGTGATCAGATAAAATCTTTGAAGAATTGTTTAAAGGAAGGAGTGTGGTTCTGTGGTAGAAATGTCCTTTTCAAACCTCTGTATTAAGCAGAACTCTTCCCTCCCTCCCTATGGCCTGGGGTGCTTGGGGTTAGGGCTTTATACCTCAGAAAGCATACATATGGACCCAACATTTATTTATTTTATTTATCTATTTATTGAATTTATATACCGCCCTATCTCCCTTATGGGACTCAGGGCGGTGAACAGGCGATAATAAAAACCACGATAAATATACACAAATTTCTGTTCTAAAATCAAATTAAATAACAGGCCTGCTCTAAAAATACCCCATACAAAACCCCCACTAAAACCTAATTAAGACTATGCCAGGCCGGCCGCACGGAATAGATGGGCCTTCAGGGCTCGGTGAAAAAGGCGCAGGTCTGCAACTGTACGTAGGTCGGGGGGTAGGTCATTCCAGAGGGCAGGAGCTGCCACAGAGAAGGCTCTCCCCCTGGGGGTCGCCAGCCAGCATTGTCTGGCCGACGGCACCCTAAAGAGGCCCTCTCTGTGGGAGCGGACTGGTCGAAGGGAGGTGTTTGGTAGGAGGCGGTCTTGCAAATACCTAGGTCCATTTAGATTAGACTATATTAAATTTATTAGCATTTCAATTTTTGTTTACTTGCACATTCATTTATTAAATGTTGCAGGCGTGCCTTTTTTAAAAAAAAGTTTAGAAAATTTAATATACAGAAAGGCATCCCAGATTAGATTGAGGAAATAGTTACTCAGAAGAAACTTACATCACCCCTTTCCTCTTCTCTTTCGTGTCCGCTATGACGATGCTGATTATGGTGACTATACCCAGACCGTCCATTAGAAAAAGAATGTACACTTCCTATAAACAAAACCAGATGGAGTTGATAGAATTTAAATACATAATTAATGTTTTAGAAACCTTTCATTTGAATCTAGGAATGGCAACCTGCAGAACCCCCTTCAAGCACAAACCTGTTTGATGCTATTTAGAGGTAGAAGACATAAAAAATATAGCATAAACCTTAAAATAGATTTACTGTAGCATAAAAAGAAAGAAAAAATCCTTAAGCTATCTTCTGTCCCTTAATTGCCAAGAAAATCCTGAAAATGTTGCCATTAAACTGTATGGCATTTCCTCATCCATTCTGCATGCAATCTTGCTCACTGCAATTCTCAATCTCAATTGTACAATTTCTATGGTTGATCAAAAAGTTGCCCATCCTTGCATGAGGCAATTCAATTGTTCTATTTTTGTCCTAGAGCAGTTTTATAATTGATAATGTTAACACACACAGTATTTAATTAATTTGTTACGATGCTGCAAATGAATTCTATTTTAGGATAGAGATTTAATCAGTTTTATGACTGACAAAAAAAAGTCTGAGTGTTATTTTTTTAACAGCTAAACAGACCTGTTGGAAAGGCTCCTCCAAAGAACATGTTGAAGAGGTCCTCTGGGGTAATATCGGCTTCACATCCCCTGTGGAAATTAAATCTACCATTGCCTGGCTGATTGCAGGGGTCTTCGCTGCCTGTGAGATCGTACTGTTTGCGTTTTTCTGGATTACTTAACACAGCATAAGCGTTGCCAATTTCTGAAAATAAAATGTAAAAGAAAAAAAGGCAAAAAACCCGAAATGAATACAGATATGACTACTGCTGTCCAGCAACTCAAAGTGTAAAAAAGGAATGTTTATATCAGAAAGCAAAAATTAAATATAGCATGATTTGCAATATCCTTTTCCACACATCGCAACAACCATGCTGTTGAAAATGCAGTGTGTAATTTGCTGCATACTATATTTCCGCCTTTTAGGAATAGGGAAACACCCCCCCCCAAAAAAATAAAAAGTTACTGCAATGTTATCACCATTCCTGTTACCTGTTTCTAAAAATTTGCATAGCCTGAAGAGCTTAGTTTTGTAATGTGTACAAAAATTCTTGAGATGATGGAAGTTCTATTTTGTAACAATTTTATATTGTTTGTTTATTTATTTATTTATTAAATTTATTAAATTTATATACCGCCCTATCTCCTTAAACTTACACTCAACTCTTTTTATTTAAATTGCTTTTATGTTTGTTTTCTGCACACTATTCTGGAAAATGTGGTAAGTTTCATAAGATGCCAAAAGTAAATAACAGTAATGAAGGTCAAAAAGTATCACCGTACAAATAAAGTGTTAGTCTTTCCTGAGACATGACAAACTAATTTTCGAAAAGCTTTTCTTTGGATTTTCCTGCCATATCTGATCACCATTTTGCTATTTAATTTAAATATTCTATAAACCTAGAATTTCTAAGATATTTTTGCCTTCAAAAAGCATTCTTCCTGAGATGGGCAAAGTTATATTAGATCTTGTTTACCAATTAGAACAATTAAGAGAGGCTGATTTAGGTGTAGCTAAATTTGGTTTAAAAACTCAAAAGTACTGTTTTGAGAGATTTAGTGTTATTTGGTTCCAAAGCATCGTTCCAATTTCCAGAGGGAACTCTGGATTTAGTAGGTGATCAGCGAGAAGTGCAAAGCTGATTTTCTCCCACCTTATTTGTCTTTCTTCTGCTATCATTTCAGCATTTTCTTTGAATGCACCTTTTGACAGAACTAGTTTGATAAATTTCATTCACGTATTCAGAACTTAAAATGTAGTAGCATACAGCTTATAAATAATTTTCTTTTGCCAACTCAAGCAGACTAGCTTCTTTGCAAAGACTGAGTATGCTGGCTAGAATCAAGTATCCAATAGTAGATTTAGATTTATTATATATATATATTTATACCCCGCCCTTCTCCCAGAGGACTCAGGGCGGCTTACAGCCAGTTTAAAACAGTTTATTTATTTATTTAATACAAATACAATACAAAATTTAAAAGAATAATTAAAAATAAATATTTAAATAGGCCGTTACTACTAAAAATTTAATTAAAACCAATTTAAAATACCCCTAGGCCAGTCCTGCCCGTTGAAACAACCAAGTCTTGAGGGCGCGGCGGAAGGAGGGGAGATCTGGAATCACCCGGATCTCTGGGGGCAGTTCGTTCCAGAGGGTGGGTGCTCCGACAGAGAAGGCTCTCCCCCTGGGGGTCGCCAGCCGACACTGTCTGGTTGACGGCACCCTGAGGAGGCCCTCTCTGTGGGAGCGTATCGGCCGGTGAGAGGTAATCTGTGGCAGAAGGCAGTCTCGGAGGTAGCCAGGTCCAATGCCATGGTGCGCTTTAAAGATGATAATCAACACCTTGAAGCGCACTCGGAAGGCCACAGGCAGCCAGTGCAGCTCGCGCAGCAGCGGCGTTACATGGGAGTGACGAGTCACTCCCATCACCGCCCGCGCGGCCGCATTCTGGACTAACTGGAGCCTCCGAGTGCTCCTCAAGGGGAGCCCCATGTAGAGAGAATGAAAACAAACAGGAGTACTCGTCTGTAAGTGGTGCTGACTGATTTTTCCCCATAGAAGAATTGATAGGTCAGGGGTAGGCAACCCAAAACACTCAAAGAGCCACTTGGTCCCGTTTCCCCCCGAAAACAAAATACTGGGAGCTGCAAAACCCTTTTGATATCTAAAATGAAGATAACACTGCATATATCCTTTTTTACTATATATAGTATAGTAAAGTATCTCATAAAGGTAAAAAAGGATATATGCAGTGTTATCTTCATTTTAGATGTTAAAAGGGTCGGTCTCTCTCTCTCTCTCTATCTCCCTCCCTCTCTCTCTCTTTCTGCCCTTGGTCTGCCAGTTCTGTTCCTCCACTTTCTTTCTCTCTCTTTCCTCTCTCTCTCTCCCTCCCTCTCTCTCTTTCTCTCTCTCTCCCCCCCCCTCTCTCCAATCTTCTGCTCACCTGGCAAGCTGGCTTCAAGCTGTTCTCCAACAAGCTCAGGGGTAGGCAACCTCGGCTCTTTTATGACTCATGGACTTCAACTCCCAGAATTCCTGAGTCAGCATAGCTGGGCTAGGTAGCTCTCTCCTGCCCTTCCTGCTTCTTGCAGAGACGCAGCAAAGGGAGGAGCCCCGCCCAAAAAGCTTTTCAGCTTGTCGGAGAACACCGTGAGTGTACTCTTTTACACATATACACACAAAAACACAAACACAGAGAGACAGAGACAGAGAGAGAAGCAGGGAAGCACAAGTGCCTCTCTCTGTCTCTGTCTCTCCCTGCAAATGGCAGAGGAGGCTGGGAGCCACAGGGGAAGGCTCAAAGAGCCGCATGTGGCTCCGGAGCCGCAGGTTGCCGACCTGTGTGATAGGTCAATTGCCTCATCCATCTTGGGCAAACAAAAAAATAGGACTGAGCTTTTATCCTCACACAGATTTTTTAAAAATGCCATTAGAATATATTTCTGGATATATCCTGCTTTAAAAAGATGTATAAGTAACCTAATCAGTAAGGCACCAGCAATAGTCAGTTCTGCCTTGGAGCATTTTATTATAAAAGAATAATGAAATATTACTTTTAAAAGCTTCCGTTGCTCCTGGTGCATGATTTTTGTCAGGATGAAACTTCAGAGCAAGCTTTCTGTATGCTTTCTTCAAGTCTTCTTCACCTGCATCTTTTGACATTCCAAGGACCTCGTAGTAATTTTTACACTTTTTTATGCTGCAGAATAACAAGAAGTAATTCTTCAGAGACCAAGCTTTAATGCATATTAAATCTCAAAACACAATGCGAGAAACATATTGTTTAATTTTCAAGGTTACATAACTTTCCTACTGTTTGTAGAGCTGATATTTTTATCTTAGACATCATGCTTATTTTAACAGGTATGTTGTGGCAGATATCTATGGCATTATGATTTCAACTAAATCTTTTATACCTGAGATGCAAGTGGCTGTGATTAACAAGAAAACCACTTTCCAGAAGTTAAGATTTATTCAGACAGAATAATTGGGAAACAATTACTATTTCTATTTTTTTTCAAAGAGTTTGATTTTGATTTTGATTTTATTAAATTTATACCCCGCCCTTCTCCCGGAGGACTCAGGGCGGCTTACAGCCAGTTTAAAACAATGATATAATACAATACAAAATTTAAAAAGATTAAAAATAACTATTTAAATTTGGCCGCTTCTACTAAAAATTTAATTTAAAACCCCTTTAAAATACCCCTAGGCCAGTCCTGCC
>NW_015386300.1:28825-113476 GCF_001527695.2 Protobothrops mucrosquamatus
CCTTATAATGACCGCTACCCCGCCGCCCCTACCCCGGGTCCTTGGCTGATGGAATGCCTGGAAACCCGGCGGGCAGATGTCAACAAGGGGTACTCCCCCTTCCGTGCCCAGCCAGGTCTCGGTGATACCTGCCAGGTCCGCACCCCCCTCTTGTATAAGATCTTGAATGAGGGGGGCTTTGTTCACCACTGACCTGGCAAATATTTGCAAATATTTGTTGCAAATATTTAAACCCATACATAAAAATATGTTTAATATTTATAATTTATTTTCTTGATAGACTAAAGCAGTGATGGCGAACCTTTTAGAGACCGAGTGCCCAAAATGCAACCCAAAACCTACTTATGCATCGTCGAGTGCCGGGTGGGTGTGGCCCATTGGCTGGGCGTGGCCCATTGGGTGGGCATGGCTGTGGTGGTAATGGCAGACTGGGTAGGACTAAAAAGTTCAATCAATCAATTCCAACTTTGCAAGATCTTTTTTTTCCCGCGAGAAGTTGAAATTGACTGATTGAACCTTTTTTTTTTTTTTTGCACACGGCAGCAGAGGCCTAAAACGAAAAGGTTTTATAAAACTCAGGTGAAGGCCTAGGACTGGGGCGACGGCGCGCGTGCCCACAGAGAGGGCTCTGAGTGCCGCCTCTGGCACCCGTGCCATAGGTTCGCCACCACTGGACTAAAGCATCTAGAAAATAACAGGCCCATCCAGATCCAGTCACTTGACAAGTTACATGAGTTGTATTTTCAATATTATTAGTATTATCTTCATTATTAATTACAGTATTATCTGGTCAGTGATGCAACAACTAAGAAAGATGTTTCAAACGCTAGAGACTATAAAATAAAGAGTACCTAAGGGATAGATAGCACAACTACTTTTCAAGAATGGACCAGAATAATGAAGACAATTAAGAAGGAAAGATTTCATGTCTTCTCCCTCAGTGAAAGAGCACTTTACCTTATTGTAATATAAAAAGACTTTGCTTTATTCGTAAAAAAAATCAATGGATTAGGATTAGTCAGAGCAAAATTGTAATCATTACTATTTAGTTGTGAAGTTGCTTTTTCTTTATTAGAAAACCAAGTTCATTTTTTAGAAGTTTGCAAATGAAACGTAGCTCCTATGATATTATCAGATTTCTTTTGCACAACCAAAATGGGCAGGCCTTTGCTCTCTCCTTGTTCTTCGTGCATAACTGCTTAATACTTATGCAATCAGCAAAGAGCTATTGCATCTTTCCCAGCTCCCACTTGTCACTGAGCAACACTCAGTTGAAGAGCTACAACAGTCTGAAAGGGAGCACTGTCTCTTGTGTATAGGACACAGAAGACAGAGAAGAAAACAAGTCTACGTTGGGTGCTTATATTTGTGCCTACCAACACATTATTAGAAGGGAGGAGAGCAAAATGGCTAAACTCAGGCACACGAATTGATCAGCTGCCCTATTTTCTCTTACATTTCTTATTACTACCATTCAGAGACTGAGCATAACGTGTTCCATGTATTGTTGGAATATCTTTAAAATATTTTCTGCTTGAAAACAAGACAAACCAATGTTGATGTGGCAATAAACAGTGTTAGATTACCTTACATTGATAAAAGTAATGTAAAATCCCTACTAGGTTACAAAACTCACCGGATAACTTCATTCTGCTTACTACCATATTATTCAGGGTTGCTCTGACATTAAAATCATTATAGTAAAAAACATAATTTCCCTAAACTTGTTGAAAAAAGGTCAGAACAAACATGTAGCTAGGGTACAATAAAATAATTTAAAGCACACTCTTGAATGCCCTTCATCATTAACTTTCTTACACCTATAATTTAATTGCATTCTGCTTATTTTTTACTTTGAAATGTTATCCCATACATGTGTACCTCCTTTTGAATGCAGAAATGCAGAAATACTCTAAAGGACAGATATGATGAAGATCAAAAAAGAGCTTACTTAAAAGTATAAACAATTTGTCCTAGTTCAGTTTCAGTTAAAGCTTTATTAATGTGATTATAAACAGATAAAAGCTCAAAACTTAGTAGAATATACAAAAATGAAATTATTAACATACATCCATAATTATGAAATATGTATGTTCAAAATAAAGTCTTAAATGTAAGAAACCATTCAACATATTGATATATGTATTGTAAATGCACAATTTGTTTATAATACAAACAAAAACTCTAGTGACAAGTAAACTATTCCAAATTGTATCAGGCTTTATTTGATATTACCAAGACACTTTATTATTAGTTTGTCAAATGCTATGAGACTGTTCAAAAGGTGAATTCATGAAATTAAGTTATGCATAGCAGCATTTAGGTGATAAAAGTTTTTCCCCAAAGCACTGACTTAAAAACAGCATAGCACCTTGACTGAAAACACAGTGACACAGGCTGCAATCGGGTACTTTTTAAATTACCTATAGGCAGCATTGTACTAGCATTTTTAGATGAAATGTTATAGAGCAATCAATACCTTTGTACTCCTTCAATTTGCTCCTTGGTGTAAGTCTTCCCAACTTCACCTGCAGCAGATGCACTGCTGTCCTTCATGTTGTTAATTTTACTTTTATCATTTTTATTTGCTGGTTTTCGACAGTGAGTACCACTTCCAGCTGTACTCCCATTCTTCATAATTGCCTCCAATAATGCTAAAGATAAACAAGGGCAAATAAAACATTCAAATATTTCCATGACTTATGCCAGTTCAATATTCTTCTAAGAGAAGATATAAAAGTCAAGTATTTGTATAGAAATACATGCACACAGTACAGTGCACTGTACACTATTTATAAATAAGAATGAAGTTTCCTGCTCCAATCTTTAGTAACATAGAGACATACATTAAAAAAAATCTGACTTTTACCTAATTATAGTACTTGCTTTTGCTAGCACAAGTCTATATTTACTCAAAAGTAATTATCACTGGGTACATTGAGTTTATCCCGAGTAAGCATTTGTAGGCTTACTCTTTCTTAAAAGAAACAGCAAAGAATATCAGCCTCTTCACTTACAATAAAAGTAGGCACTGCCAATCATCTTGCAGACATTTATTTGTAAAATTTTATACCAAAATGGTTGTACAATCGTTTAATACAGTGTAGATCACTGTAAGAGGTATGTGATAATTTATTATTGAAAAATAAAAAGGCATATTAAATATAAACAATGTATATAAAAGCAGCCCATATTCATCAAGCTAGAAATTCTGAGAGACGGAATGCTGGAGAAGTTTCTCATATATAAGTAAGTGTATACAGGTAGTCCTCAATTTACGACCACAATTGAGCCCGTTTCTGTTACTAAGTGAAGAATTTGTTAAGTGAGTTTTGCTCCATTTTACGACTTTTCTTGCCATGGTTGTTAAGTGAGTCACTACAGTTGTTAAGTTAGTAAGTTTAAATTTGGATGGTAATAAAAGAAAACCAAGGATAATTATAAAAATCTGTGCTATATACTAATTAGAGTTTAATTATAATGTATTTTAATATTAACAGACTTGTATAAACATGAACAATGCATATATGAATGAAATTTGAGATAATGAAGTTATTTAATTTAAACACATATCCCTGGGGTAGCCAATGCAGTTATACAATTTTTAATGAACTAAATGAAACATTTACATTTCTATGCTTGCTATCGAGGTGTTAACATGATGGAACAAAAAAAAACCAAAGTATTATCTATACAAGGATGTTTCTGAATTAATGAACTATTTGGCAATTGTAGTGTTACAGTCTTAACATTCCCAATTTAAAATATATTAATTGTAAACCGTTTCTTGTTTTAGTAAAAAGATTTAAGATACAATCTACTGCTATACTCTGAACTTCATACGATTAACAGCTTATCGAATACATTTAGCATCATTATGAATTCCTCTTCTTGTCAACCTAAGGCATCCCTTAATATTTTTATTCATCCCTTCACACAGTATGCTTATTTATTTGGTTGATTCCCTGATATACCATCCTGTTTATACCAGGGTTCAAGATGGCAGTCTTCTACTTTTCTTCACACAGGTAGTCCTCACTTGGGTCTAGGGGTTAAGGCATCAGACTACAAATCAAAAGACTATGAGTTCTAATCCTGCCTTAGGCATGAAAGCTGGCTGGGTAACTTTGGGCCAGTCAGTCTCTCTCAGCCTACAGTCAAGCTTGGGCAGCAAGCTGATTGGTCAATTTCCCTCACAACCAGTAAATCAATACTCAGTTGATTAAAAAAAAAAAGGCAGAGAAAACACCAGGAAGGAAAAAGCTAGTCCTCACTTACTGACCTCAATTGGGACTTTCAACTCCAATGCTAAGCCAAGTGGTTGTTAACTGAAACTTCACATGACCAATTTACAACTGCTGCAGCTCGTAAGCAAATCACCACGACTTGCGACTTACTGTTGGCTTCTGCACTGACTTTGCTTGCGGGAAGCTAAGTAGGGACGGTTGCAAATAACGGTGGGTGTTACAACGATTGTAAATTGCCATTCTAGTTGCCAAGCGCTCCGATAATTTCTATGAGAACATGGGGATGTTGTGACAGCCTCAAGTTCAAGGACTGGTCATAAACATACTTTTTCAACACCACTGTAATTTCAAAGAGTCTCTGAAGAAACAGATAGAAAACAATGACTAGCTGTGAGGTGGAGTGAGATAAGAGAAAGTGACTGCTCCAAAGACATTCAGTGAGCTACCGTGGTAGATGGTGAACTAGAACTTGGTCTTCTGCTCCTAGTTCAGCACCTTAACCAGCACACTAGATTGAATACGCTTTAGCATATACTATACATGATAATTTAAACCAAATTTCACTTTAGCAATTCCATGTTTTAAACTTATAGAGCAAGTAACAGCTTTAGGTAAAAACACAAGTTGGTTTTAAAGCTGATCATACTCTGAAAATCCTTACCTACTAATTTCTATCAATATAACTACTACTAAAAAGATACTAAGGGAAGTTTACAATCTTTAAGAGAAGAAGCTTTGTTGAAATCTCCAATGGCAACTCTTGCTGTTTGCAGTATGTTTATTAACAGCTCAGAAAGTAAAAGTCAAATGAACAGAATTGAAATCATTATTTTAAATTCAAACATTTTTTCGGAGCTCCAAATAATGATCTGAGAATAAAAAAGAGAATATCTGGAACATACACAATATTTTTTTCTCAATACATTATATTCTCTTTTCTCCCTTCCCTTTGCCAAATAAAGACCATAAACTATAATAAAAGAATAATACATTTTTAAGCAATATCTAGAATGAAAATGTTAATAAACCTTTTTACTCTTACGATGCCTTTGATGTGTTTCAACAATTATATGAATCTTTAATTGTCAGTTGATGAATTTGCTTGACTGTGAAATTGCAAATTTAGTCATTTGTTTGGATGTTATATTATAGAACTATGCTAGGGCTTGGCTGAATTTATAAAATTTTCTTGAAGTCTATAATGACCTACATTTCAAGGTTGGACCTTAAGATAAAAGCGAGTACGAGTCCTTGCACAGCAAGAACAAAAACATTTTTTGAATCAAATGAGCTTGAAAATATTACTGAGACTAAGGCCAGATGGGATACAAAAAGAATTTCTGCAATCCCATTAGCCTTTAACAGAAATACATAAGACAACATTGCAAACCAGCTGTTTAAATGAGGAATCATTAACTGAAATTACCATCCATTTACAGGCTTCTGTCATCATGTTTTTCCTCACCTAGAGTTCTTCAGCTTCCACCATTTTACCTGATCCTAATATATTTGTAAACATAAAAGCTATGTGGATTTATTTCAAAGCTAATATAACATATTATGCCATTCAGTTCAGCACTGTTATTTGCAGAATGTCGTTGTATAATCAGACAGAACGATGTAAAAATAAAGTATCTAATGGCAGTTGGATTTTTCTCTGAAACACTGCTATGATCATTTACACCAGGGGTCTTCAAACTTTGCCCTTTTATGACTTGTGGACTTCAACTCCCAGAATTCCTCAGCCAGGCATGCTGGCTGAGGAATTCTGGGAGTTGAAGTCCACAAGTCATAAAAGGGTCAAGTTTGAAGACCCCTGATTTACACCTAGTTTAAAGACCCAATTTCAGTTTACTGCAATTTGCACTATGGTTGTTGCCAGAATCATTGGCTTTAAGCAACATTGTGAAAAAATAAACAGTCCCTCATGAATCAAAATAAAAAAATAAGAAAATCACAGAAAACTTGTAGGCTAAGCTAAAACAGGTGCTTTCAAAAGATAACTTAGTCATCCACAATATTCCTGAACAAATTTGTTCATTTGAAAATTCAAAAATTCAAACCTAACCTGCTTCTTCAGGATTTTTTTAACTATGAGGCTTTAACTACACGGCATCAAATGAGTGAAAAGAAACAAGCATACAGTATTCCACATCAGGTATCTTACTTAAATGGGTCCTTTAGAGTAACAGTCCTCAACCTATGTTGTTCCACATAATGGCAGCAGCAATGGTGACAGCGGGGGGAGGAGACAGTTTCGCACGTACAATCTAGCTTCCATCATGCGCAAATGAAGTTTCACAAGCTTGCCTGTGGTTTGCATGGCTTGGTTCCCCAATAGGCCATGGACTGGTACCAGTTCACGGCCCAGGTGCTGCAGATCCCTGATTTAGAGGTCAGTGACAAGGGTTAGGGTTGGATTCATGGCTCTTGCTTGAAGAGCAGGTGGCAACTCTGGTTAGAAGAGTTAGTTGCTTCCTATACATTTCTTTGACATGGGAATGAGTTAATTGTAACACCATCTTTCCCCGGTTATATTGAGCAGTCTTGTTAGATCCAGCAAGAGAGGCATGCTCTGGGTTTCATCTATTCGATAGTGTCAGTGGGAACCAGGAAGACAGCCTTTTCTGTCTTGTTACCTGGCCTCTGGAACAGGGATCCCCAACCCCCGGTCCATGGACCAGTACCAGGCCGTGGCATGCCAGCAACTGGTCCGTACAAACAAGCAAAGCCCCATCTGCAAGATGCAGGCAGCACACAAAACCATGCACTCTCCGGTCCTCGGAAAAACCTCTCTCCAAAGAACCGGTCCCTGATGCCCAAAGGTTTGGGGACCTCTGCTCTGGAATATCATTCCCCTGGAGAGATTATACTTGCTCTGACCCTAGAGGCCTTTCATAAGGTTTTGAAAAACGTTTTGCTACCCAGCTTGGGTTCTTGAGTATTTGGTCGAGCCTGTATCA
Source organism: Protobothrops mucrosquamatus (assembly GCF_001527695.2). NCBI lineage: Eukaryota > Metazoa > Chordata > Lepidosauria > Squamata > Viperidae > Protobothrops > Protobothrops mucrosquamatus. The sequence goes on from NW_015386300.1 coordinate 36,036, forward strand.
TAGTTTTGTTGTATTGGATGGATTTTTATCTCAGTTGCTGTATATAGTATATTATTTATTTGTTGTGATGTTTTTATCTTGATTTATTCATTGTTACCCACACAGATTCATACATTGATGGTGGTTGCACAAACTGAATAAATAATATTTTTTTCCATATATTGTACTTCTGCATTTCATCTATTCAGCCAATATCCCACAGCCTATTTATATTACAAGTCATGCTATTCTCTAAAAATGTTTCTAATAATAGTTTGAAACTGACTTGAAGACTAGAAAACCAATAGTGAAGGTTCAGCAGATAGGAAATTAGAAATAAATCAGGAAAATAGAAAATAGGATGGAGCATCAGTAAGGAAAAGTGGGAAACTGTAATTCTACAACCACACTGAAGAATTTGGCACTGAACATATTCAGTATCTTAAACACTTAGGTTCCTATTTTAAAAGAATAAACTTTCCAGCATTAGGGCTACCAAAGACATGCTTCACACATGTGGAACTCTGCTTCGCTGCTTTCTGTTTTCCTTTTCCATGACCAACAAATGTGAAATATTGAAAAATACACATGTACATAAAACTTAGGCTATCTTGCTGTAACTATCTCGCATTCATCTCACACCTAAGTATCACTACACTTTACAATTCACCTCTACCAAATACATAAAAAACGTGAAACCTCTTAACCAATTTTAATGTCATCCTGAGTGCAGATTTCTCTTTATTGTATCTAAAGTAATCATGGCTACATTTCTAAGATTTTGTCAACAAAACCATATTGGCCAAGGGAATGGAAGAACAGAGGACAGTGAGTTATGTAAAAATTAAAACCAAGAAAGGCTACTACAAGGCTGTAGGACTAGTCATCTTCTCATAGGAGGGTGGAAAATACAGAAAGTTGCAAGAACATTAAAGTATTACACATAAGCATGGTTCACTGAATACTGATGAGGTTGCACATTTCATTACATCAGTGGTTATGCTCACATGAAATAGCTATCCACAGTTAATTTAATCAATTGAATTGTTTGCTGTAGTGGTTAAAATGTTAAAGTAGAAGCTGGGGAATGTGAATTTTAGTCCTTTCTTATGCCAACTGGGTGACTTTTTGTGCCAGTTACAGAACTGTTTCTGTGGGATAACCGGAGGTGGGAGCACTATGTACACCATCTTGAGTTGTATAAAATAAAGGTGCAATATAAATCTAATAATAAATACTATGGTTTAGTTAGGTTACCCAATTTTTATGGGCTCATAAAACACACACCACTAATTAACTAACAAACTGTCTTTGTTAGGTTACCAGCATTGATTTTGTCCTTGTTAATGTAGCATTCTTTGCTAATATCAAGGTAATTTTGATATTATCAATATTAACTATCCAAGATAGTTTTGGCACTTTTTGGTCAATATGCCACAATTGCAACCAAAGTCAAGTTTAACCCCCAAGCTCACACTACTTTAGGCAAGCTATGATCTCTAAACTGAAGATTATTTTATAAGCCAATAAGAGCTTTGGGCCTCCATTCTACCAATTATAAGATAAATACAAATATACAAATACATTTAGGATATAAATTTATGAATAAGAGTAAATGGGTAGACAGGAAGATGAGGACTTTAAATGGGGGTGTTGAAATGGTATCTGGCCACAGTACAAGGAAAAAATGTTTGCTCTTTCATAACTTTCCTTATCTCAAAAGGGAATACCATAATGAGTTTGTATGTAAATTATGATATATCACATGATGACAGAATTTCTTCACAAGGGAATGCCTAGTTCAAATGCGAATTTACTATGCAATCTAAGATAAACAGCTGTCTCAGCCTACCTCTCCCTTTGGGATAGAAATTGTTTGAATTCAGTTTTAAAAATGTGCTTTGGAGCACGTGGGATCATAAAGAAAATACCCATGTACAACTCAATTATGAAATCCTGGGAAAAGATACAGCTGCTTTAAAGAGTCTCAAGCAGTCACTATGCTCTAAAGAACTTTCTGGAATAAAATCTACAGCTATCTCGCAAGGTCACTCTAGCCACTATTAAAATAATTTATTGAATGTATTAGTATTATCAAGATTGGTTTCTCAAACGAATGCACTTGCCATCCTCAATGACCCAAATCCTTCTCAGAATAGGTGGTAAATAAGCAGACCAAGATGTAATGTTCTATATCAGACATGTCAAACACAAGGCCCGGGGGCCGGATGCGGCCCGCGAAGTGGTTTCATGTGGCCCGCGAAGCCATCCTGGAAACAGTGAGGGAACGGCCCCCGCTGCCTTGGCCCTGGCCCAGGCTGGCCGGGAGCCAATGTACAATTTTGTGGTGGCCATCTATGCTGAAATGCATTCAGTCTTAGCTCCACAAGGCCGTCTGGAAACAGCGAGGAACCAGCCGCTGCCGCGTCGGCCTCACCCCGAGTGCATGCTGGGGAGGTGTCACCCATTGTAAGGAATGAAGAAATGCACCATCGCCTGGAAGTGCCCAGCAAACGGCCCTCGCCTACTTCACATATCCTGCTTGATGGGCTCTGCCCCGGTTCCACCCTCTTCTGCCAGAGACCCTCAGATCTGTCCCACTCCTGCCCAGGCCCCCACCAGCACCCTTGACGCGAATGATGTAGAGTTGGCCACGCCCACCCAGTAGGCCACACCTACTCCATCCACGCCCACCCAATAGGCCGCCCCCACCTGCCCACCCCCCAGGGCAAGCCCAATGCTGATGCGGCCCTCAATGAAATTGAGTTTGACACCCCTGTTCTATATAAGCCCTCTGAGTGGCAATGAGAACAAGGCTGAGTTATATATCTCCTTAAACCATAATATGATCAGATTTTGGCTTACAGTATTGCATGAATAAGCCAAAATGTTGCTTTCAGGACATTTACAGCTTAGGGCAGTGTTTCTCAACCTTGACCATTTTAAGGCATGTGGACTTCAACTCCCAGAATTCCACAGCCAGCTTTGCTGGCTGTGGAATTCTGGGAGTTGAAGTCCACATGCCTTAAAATGGTCAAGGTTGAGAAACACTGGCTTAGGGGGTTGAATGTGGGTTAGTCAACATACGGGAGCTTATCTAAGAACCTTGTTAAAGAGCCCCGACCGATACTGATGAAAGCACCCACTGCTCCTTGCTCAACCTCTCATCTGGTGTAAAGAGCCCAAGCCAAGCCACCCAGGAAGAGCGAGCGAGCGGTCTCGGGCCATCCCTTAACCGAGACTGACTTGTCTCAAGCAGCGGGCTGTTCTGCAAGGAAAGGGCGCAGGGCTGGCTTCTACCAGCTCCCCGCTGGCCTAAGGGCGACCCGTGCTTACCCTTGGCGGTCTCCGTCGGATAGAGCTTCTGGGCCTTATTGAGGAAGCGCAGCGCCCGTTCTCGGTTGCCGGTTTCCAGGGCCTCTCGGGCGATTCCGATGCATTTTTCCGCCTCGTCCCGGTTCCCTTCCATGGGCTTCTCTTTCCGCCGCCTCCGCCCGCCGCAGCGCAGAGAAAAGGGGCCTGACGGGGCCAGAGCTGCGGGGCCAGCCGGACGGGCGCCGAGGGAACCGGGCGCCGGGGCTGACTCGGCGGCGGCGGCGACGACGACTTCGCTCGCACGGCCTTAGATTTACTTTAGGCCGCTGCCGCCGGCGCTCTTCCGGTACATCGTCCTCCCTTCGCCAAGGACCCAGTGCCCACAAACGTCGGCGCCCGAGACCCCGAAGAGTCTCTAGGCCGACAAATAGCAGAGCCGCTTCTGCTCCTCTCGCTTCCGGGAAGTTCTGCAGCCGGTAGCGGAGCTGCCTCTGCGCACGCGCCGGGACTGCCTGGATTAAAATGCCGGTTCTGCGCGCTGCTCGGTCGGTTTCACGCAGAGCCGGTGGCGGGCAGCGCGAGAGCGGCCACGAAGTCACAGCCCACCAGTCAGGCCTGCTCCGTTTGACAGGCCTCTAGGGGTTTTAAACAAATCTACTTGGTTCAACGGTTCAATTTCTATTCAGTCTTTGCTTATTTGTTACTCTCGGTAGATTAAAAGGCTGTCATTTTTACAATTCATTTTGCTCTGGGGCAGTGGTTCTCAACCTGTGGGTCGGGACCCCATTTGGGGTCGATCGACCATTTCACGGGGGTCGCCAAGCAAGTCTGTCCGCCTTTTTTCCCCCTTTTCCGGCGGGTGCCTTACCTCCCTTGGGCTGGGCCGTCTCTGCCACTTGCCAGCTATGCCTTGGCCGGCGCAGGGGGCAGAACCACACGTGTGGCGCTCCCGGGCAGGGAAAGTCCTCGACTTACGACTGGTTGGGTAGTCCTCGACTTATGACCGGTTTAGTCCTCAACTTACGACCGCTTTAGTCCTCGACTTACGATCGGTTGCGGCATTAAAAAGGTTTGAGAACCACTGCTCTGGGGTATTTGCAAGCTGCCTTGAATTTGGTTTTACTACGGTAGCAGTATTAAGATGGTACTACTACCCAAACTTTATTTTTCAGCTCCCTATAAGTACCTCCAAAACTATTCCAGATGCTTGAAACAAGATAGCAGCTTTGACAGTAAAAAGCAATTTTTCTAACACCTCAAGCAGTTTATTAATTCATGTTTCAGGAATCATAGTCCACTTCATCAAATTAGTAAATATTAAGGGCCATTTGACTAACTCCCATCACACACAGACAGAATTAAGATGGCTGATATGTACCCTTTACTATTTCTTGGCAAGGCAGTTGGCATTAACAAGCCATGTTTAGAACTACAAGACATATGGCTCACTTCATGCAACTCAGTACTTTCCTACATTACAGTATTGCTGAAATCAAAGTCGCTTGCTTCTTTATCAAGTAAGCATCACAATTAAAAGTATTTTTCAGTAACTTTATTTGCACATTATAGATTCCCACTAGACCAGGTAAGTAAAGTAATACCTGTTTATTTTTCCAACTTATTAACTGGGGGTTAATAACAACCATCATGGTTAAAAATATTTTAGCAACAACTAAATCTAAACTAATTGATATTCTATAGAAATACTTAAGATTTATGATTTGGTTTTAATTTAATAAACTTAGAATGTACATTTTTCTGTAAACAAATTATAAAACTATTATGACATAAAGGGTTGACAAGGCAGAAATACAGTAATTCAAGTAATATAGCCCCTCTTCCCAGGAAACTCAGGACACAAGTAACGAAACGCCAGTTTTTTGAAATTATACAACATTCTAAGGCATGTATTTTTAGGTGAGTGAAGGGAGGAGTCTTATACCAAGTATATCCATTAAGTACAATTGGAGATTTCAATTTTAGCATATTAGTTTGGGAACTGGATGGACTCATCTAAACAATGCTTATTTCAACTGGTAGCTGAAGCAACACAGCTACAAGTACTGAAGATTAGTTTTAAACATTAGAACAAGGCACAGCATGGGCAGTACCCAGGTCAGATGTGGCATGCAAGTCACAATGCTTAGCTTTACACATTAAACCGAAATCATAAAAGTCATATGGCTTAATGCGATTCCTTTGGCAGTGATTGGTCTTGGAACAGTTTTGCTAGGGTTTTAATCTGTATGTGCTAGCATAGTGCATGCACATTAGTACTCAGTAAGATCAGCAGTTTCCGTGAAATGGGGACCAAATAGTTAAAACAATATAAATACATAGCTTACTCTCTAAAGTACTTTTCAAGAATTTGACCTAACTAATCATACACATTTTCAGCAACTTAAAAATGGTTCAAACATACTGCCTTAAAGCAATCCATTCATTTCACTCCTTTACCAGATTTAAAGTTCTGTACAAAGACAAACAATGCTGTTTTTGTTTCTCTTTTGGAACTTTTTGTTCTTAACTACAAGTGATCGACATCAAAGCTTTATAATTCAAGTTTTTTATAATTTCATTTAATTAGCAATGCTGATGTCCAAATCTGTTTTAAATTTCATAGTATAATTGAATACTCAAATGCATTAAAAATTACAGATTAGCAACAATGTCAAGAATCCCATTAAAATCCAACATATCTAAAACAGTCAAGAACCACTACAGACAATAGCTTCTCTGAAGCCATGTAACACTTAAATAAGATTAAGACTTCAATGTAGAATTTTGGTTAGAAAGCTTGATGGGCTCCATCTTCAAGATTAAAGAAAGGCAAAATTGTATTTCACAGATGAAGTCCACTGGAAATCCACTAACAGTGGACAACAAAGCTTTTTGAAAGTTCTAATATGTAATCCTTTACACAGTTTTTTGTTGACCTTTTTTTCCAATGAGAGATTTATGAATATGTGGAATTACACCTGAAAGAAAAAAGGAAGATTTTTTTTATCAATCAAGTGACAGCACAGAATTATTAGGTTAAAGCATCACCAACTAGAGATGCCACAAAATAGTAAAATCAGCACATACCTCCACCAGCAATTGTTGCTTTGATTAATGAATCCAGTTCTTCATCACCTCTTATTGCAAGCTGCAAATGACGAGGAGTAATTCTCTTTACCTTCAAATCTTTAGATGCATTCCCTGCCAGCTCAAGAACCTATAGAGATAAAAATAAGACAAACTGTTAACTGCAAAGCATCCCATTTAAAATGCCAAACAACCATGTCTTCATTGAGGATTCAATGACCTACAGGTTCCCACAAATGATGTCTGACAATCCATCCTCCTGGAACATATCAGAAATGCTGGAAAGGAGTTTGGAGAATGGCACATTCTCCGAGCTATGTAATGCCATAAGGCAATCGGCCTACAGCACAGCATTATAAGAATGTGAGAACATCCTATGCAACAGTGATTTTCAGGTAGCGCATGCCGCATTGAAAAATATGTTTGGGGTGTTTTGTTCTATGTGCGTACACACACACACACAAACCACAGCTGCTTTGCTTTGGACAACAGTGATTTGGGGTAGTGAAGAATGGAAAAAGCCAATGTTAGTGACTGCAGAAAGAAACAAGTTCAGGAACAGATGGATCAGAAAATATGCTGCAGTGGGAATGGTTGAGGACAGTAGAGCTGCCATCTTTTTTTTTTTAATCTAAAGCTTTGAATAACATCTAAGGTTTTGGTTCTGCAGACTGTGGCTGATCTTGAACAATTTGGCAGAAATCCAAAGTGTTAAGATTCTAGATTTGAAATAAACATTTCATGCACACCCTATAGTTAAGTTCTTTTGCGTTGGTCAAAAGTGATAGTGTTAGCCAACATAATTATATACAAGATCATAATCTAGAGAGCTTGCTCTATCTCTATTTCAATTTGTTTGTAAATTGGTAGACAAATTACTTCTGCCTAAGTTTTTAATAGCCAACATCAACAGTTTATGCTCAGTTATTGCTCCATACTTTGGAAGGCCACATACTATATTGTGTTTTTCAGTCCCCTTTTGCATTTCAACTTGGATTTTTTTTCCCCAACTGATTTTCTTCCTTTATAAGCTCAAGATATATCAGCTATGCTAAGAGAAAAATGCTTAGGGACTTTTGAAACAATATTTGTTTTTATTTGCATCCATTTGTTTGTATGCTACTCTAGGATAACTATAGCCTGTCTTTTGGATCAGAAAAAGAAATCTAATAAATACAGCTATTGTAAAGATAAAATACAATTACATCCTATAAGTCCTATAATGTAAAATGCTTTTACCCTAACCAAGCTCTCACCTCAGCTGTGAGGTACTCTAAGATAGCAGCACTATACACAGCAGCTGTAGCACCCACACGTCCATGACTTGTTGTCCTTGATTTCAGGTGCCGGTGAATACGACCAACAGGAAACTGCACACAAAGAAAAGAATTCGACACCTAAATACTGGTTTCAAATCTGTGTTTTGTTTAAAAACAAATCACGAACTAGTTAAAACTCTTAAAAGATTAAGAAATATTTTAATATTTAATGCTCCTTTCCAGGAAACGCAAAATGTATCGACTTTGTAAAAGACCCACCTGTAAACCGGCTCTTTGTGAACGAGATACCGTCTTGGTTTTCGTCTTTCCGGAGTCCTTCCCAGCTTTTCCTCCAGCCTAAAGCCATTTTGGGGGGGGGGGCGAGGAAAGGAAATCACTTACACACGTAAATCGTTAGTTCCTGCTAACACCAAATATTCTTTCCCCCTTCGCCGCTGCAGAGGGGAGAAAAGGAACTCTTTCCAGCACTAACCGGCGTTGCAAAGGCGCAAAAAACGAATCGCGGCTGTTCCGCAGAATTTAAATCCAGAGCCTCGGAAGCGCGGGAGACCAGACATGCGCGTTGAGCAGAATCGCGTTCCCCACCCTCTGCTGAAATATCCGCCGCGCACGCGCTTACCACCGTTCCTAGACAGTATGGGCGCATGCGCCTCAGGAACTATAAAACGCTCGACCACCGCAGTAGCGGGTGGGTATGACCGCGCCCGTTTTTGCCCCTCTCCCCCATTTTTTCAAACCTGAATTCTGTGGGGGAGTATGATACCTACACTCCCACAACGACTGTAACGTTTCTTGAGGGAGAAGAATCCGCGAGCTCAGCCGGGTGCCCCCGCCCCGCGCTTCCCAAGTCTTCCTTTTTTAGCCATATGGCTACCTTACCATTTTAAATGAGGTCTGTCCACCCGCGGGAGGAGAAACGAAGAGAATCCGTCTAGGCCAATCAAAGAGGACTACTCGGTATTTCGATTGTTACCGCTGCTATTTTGCGACGGCGCCAGTTCAAAACTGCACCCTCTCCCGCCTTCTACCAGCCCTTTATACCCGTCTGTAACGTCTCAACATCCGGGAATCCTGCTCGCAAGCCCAGCCAATCGTCACAAAGGGGCGATTCGTCTTGCGCTCCCCGTCGACCAATAGGAAGTGAAACCAAAAAAAAAAAAACAACCCCACGGACTGTTAACTGTTCGGAGAAACTCGTGCGGAATCGCTGCTTGTGAGCTCCGCCTCTTTTCCAGTCGCTCGCTGCTAGTTCTCTCATCCAGGGTGGATGAGCAGCGTGGCAAGGCGACTTGGTTTTACCCGGGCCTCGAATAACAATTGGAAGGGACCTTGGGGGGGAGGGGTCAAGTAATCCAGCCGCTTGCTCAAGCCAGGAGACCATTCCAGACAAATGTGTCCGTCTTTGAAAACCTCCGGTGATGGGACACCCACAACTTCTGGAGGGAAGCCATTCACTGTCGGGAAATTTCTCCTTAGTTCTAGTAGTTGGATCTCTCCTTGATAAGGTTACATCCGGTACTTCTTGCCCTATCTTTTAAGGTTAATTGCAGTGTGGGAAGCATTCCTCCTTTGTTTTTTATCTATCTATCTATCTATCTATCTATCTATCTATCTATCTATCTATCTATCTATCTATCTATCTATCTATCATCTAAAAATGTAAATGTTTGTTTGTTCAAAATCTTACATCTCCGAAAGTTCTTCACCGATTGCTTTGAAATTTTGACACAACTTTGTATTTGAATACGCGCGTGTTTTTATATACCTACTATTATATAGATGTCACACCTGTGACAGGTAAAAACAAAAAATATTGTATACCCACAAGCATTGTGAAATTAAACATTACAAATGTGTGCTTTCTCTTTTCTTTCTTTTCCATTTAACCAGACTGAGCCACAGCAACACGTGGCCGGGTACAGCTAGTAAATACATAAATTATAACATATGTTTAAAAAACATAAAACAATGCAAGTCTACAGAAAAACCATCCTTACTAACAAGGTAACAATGCAAGTCTACAGAAAAACCATCCTTACTAACAAGGTGCTCCACTACCAAAGCAACAATCCAACCTCCCACTAGAGAAGATGGGGAAGGACTTTATTTAAGCGAGCCCAAACTCACTGCAGCAACCCAGAATAGCAGAAAAAGGAAATGGAGCATCTATACAAAACATTCCAATAAAATGGATCCCACACAACTTCATCAAAAAGTCCCTGACGGCTCAACCCAATACAGCACAACCAACACATGCCCTAAAAAGAATTACACTGCCCTACATCAAGAATATCTCAGAAACCGCAAATAAGACTACTACAACCACATGGAATCAGTGTAGCATATAAGCCAACTTAAAGCCCTTCAAAACATCCTAAGTAAACCCAAAGACCCAGCAATCCCAGAAGAAAAAACAGGACTCATCTAGAACTGCAACAACCACTATTTAGGAGAAACAGGTAGAAGACAGGCAGAATGCATCCATGAACACCAACTGGCAGTCAAAAGCATGAAGAAAATTCTTTAATTCCAAAACATAGACAAATTTAACCATAGTTTCAATTGGGAAAATGTGACAATCCTAGACCAGGCCAAATCCAAAAATGCTAGCAAATTTCTAGAAGCCCAGCACTCTTAACAAATCAATCAACAGACACATAGACAGTAACAACATATATACATTATTCAAAAGGTAATCAACCAGCCGAAAAGAAAAAAAGACTCCAGCACCTCCCCACCAGTAATCAGCACTCAGATCAGCATAGATTAACTCCAAGGTCATCTTCAGAAGAACAATCAAGTAAGCAAGAAACTGCAACAGAGTTAGTAAACAGCCCAACCAAAGAATCCCTAAGACTGCCTCCACCTACCCAGACAGGCAAGACACCAGAATATAAACCAACAGCAAACAGCACTCCTTACTAGCACTGATGATGTTACCTAGTTAGGGTAATGAAAGGTCTGCAAAGAAACAAACAAGTTCAGAGAACACAAAGGAACCCCCCTCAAAACATAAATTGGATACTTTTACTCCCTTTCTTTTCTCTCATTGTAAAACTCCTTCACCATTGAAGAAGACACAATTTTAAATATTTCTGCTGGGGATGTAAAAACTGAATTTTGTGAACATAAAATTGCATTTGTAAAATAACATTCACACTTAAAAAAAAACAAAATTGAAAAAAAAAATCACATTGAAAATACACCCAGTCGTTTTAAAATACGTTTATCAACCTTCAATTTTTTAATTAATGCTGTAAACATTGCGTCCTTTAAAATTTGCATGACGTACACACGGGTGTCAAACTCACCACGTCTCGCGATGTATTGCGACTGCATTGCCGGCAATGGGGTGGGTCGGCTTCGGTATGAAACTGGCCAGCGGGCCAGCAGTTTGACACCCCTGCCCTACAAGATTTAAAATTAAATTGGGTTGGGTCATTTATGAATCAGTATGTCCTGGGAAACCCATCATATATGCTTACAGAATAGTGGTGAACAACAGGGAGAGGTATGGGTATGCTAGTCCAGGTTTCAGCTTTTTTGCTCAGAAGATAAATACATCAGGAGCTGAGTTTGTGTGACATACACTAGCCAGTAGCCATTTTGCATGTTTGCACAAATCCAATCCATGTGCATTAATTAGTTGCTGTATGTTAATTGCTGCACGCTCAATGTAGTGCAGTAAAAATAGATTGGAGGTGATTAATTTAGAGCCTCTCTTAAAAATATATTGGGCATTCAAATAACTAATCATAGTCATTAACTTTAGCCTTTCTTTTGAAAAGGAAACTTTATTATACTTGTTATTTGTTAGTTCCATCCTTCAGGAATTCAACATAATATATATTGCACTCCCTGTTTCCATTTTTTTGCCACAAGAACAAAACTGAAATACCTTTAGCTGAAAGAGTGTGACTGAACCACAGTCATCCAGTGTGCTTCCATGACAAATGATAGACATGAACCTGGGGGTCTCCCTACAACACTGTTTCTTAGCACTGCTTTGTGTAAGGAAGGTTATGCCTCAGTTGTAGATTAATATACTTTGTGTATAGAAAGATTCGGGCACGGCATGTGGCATTTTCAGATAGAATCCAAAATGTCTCCTGGACAGCTGTGGCCAGTCGGAGCTTATCTATTTAACAGTGTATTTTATTCTGCCTAATGTGCACTGGACCTCATTTCTCATTCTAGCCAGTTACACTCTCAATATAGTTTGAAGGCACTTGATTGAGAAGATTGGTCTTTGAATATGGCAATTTCCCACCATCTCTCTAAACTTCTGATAAAAGCAAATAAATCTAAATAATAAGCACAGCTAAGTGTATAAGGAAATATATCATTGTCTCAACAGGGGCAGCATCTGGCTGACTTTGTCTGGGCCTGGAATCTAAGCAGAGTCAGACATGGCAGGAGACCACTAGAAAATATCAGGGCTGTAAGATATCCCAAAGGAGAACAATGACAAGCCATCTTTTCTTTGGTACCAAGAAAAGTACAAGTATGTTCAGTTATAATCCAGTAAATTGGGAAGGAAGGTGCTAATGTGAGAAAAGGAAACCAACTAGCTCATGGGTTAGGGTGGTTAAGATAATAAACTGAGGTAGTAAAGTTAATAAAATGAAGCAAAGGAAGAGACCAATTTGCCCAACCATCATAGAGGGAAGGACAGGTAGTAAATAAAGAAGTACCACTATTGTTTGAAGAAGAAAGGACAAAGAGGGACAGGAAATCATAGTGTTTAAAGTGGACCTGTAAGCTATATAAACGACCTACCATTTTGTTGGATGCAGAGACAAGAGATAGCTGTTCAATATTTCTGTCTTAAGATCTCCAGTAATGAAATCTCACAAGCAACAAGAAACTTAACACTTACACCAACAGCACCATCACAGGCCCCAATAATCACATCCAAGATTAAAGATGCCTTCACATATTCTTCCTTTAATGTAATATATGCCATTGTTTGCCAGCAATCTGGACTCTAATAAGACTATTAGGACAGACGTTCTCAAAAGAATTAACAGACACAAATTTGACCTCAAGATTAAAAAAAAAGGACAAAATAATATCAAAGCATTATGACTTCCAGGATGTTCCATTACTGATTTCAAATAAGCAAATAATAAGTTTTACCAGCACAATCAAAGGAGAGGTTGCCTAATTTAAATACATCAAAAGGTTTTAGACACTTGTTTAAACAATGAGTGTTTAATACATTAAAGTTGTTAAATTTCATTCCAGTTCACAAAAGTGTAAGCTTTTCAATAAGATTTATTGGTCTGAAGAATACTAGTCTAATGTTTGGCCACCCACTAGGTAATTGATTCAGTTATTGAACTGTTCCTATCAAGAAGTTATATTATTCAACTGGAAGTGAAATATAGTGCAAGAATATATAAGAGCAATATTTTAAACGTTGGTCTTGCAGATATTTTAATTTTTTCATGCTTGTTTGTAAAATAGCAGTGTATTAACTGAAAAAATAAATATTTGGCTGCCAAATACTTACAATACTTATTGGTGCTTGAACTGATTTTAATTTATTTTATAATTGTTCACTGCTCAGAGTCACTTGTCTTAGATGGCCGGCTATAGAAATTGAATATATAAGTAAAAAATAAAAATAAAAAATAAAAATAAAAAATAAAAAGTGGATATCTATGGTCTTAAATATCCTCTAGTGCTTCCCTAAAATGTTCAAGACTCTGAAAGTAATAACTAATGCTTAGATTTCACTATTAATTTGGTGTAGCAATGCAATTAGAACGATTGTGCAATACTGTGCACATTCATGCTTATTATAACTTTAATGGAATGGTTATTATTCTACTTCTAATTCAAGCCAAAGGAAAGCTTGCATTTATCTTGATGGAAAACTGTACATTTCTTTAAAATAGTTCACATCTTTTTTTTATTGATATCTAATTCATTTTGACTTATAACTACCATTTAATTGATTGCCTGGTATTTACTACGAAATCAGAGTAAAGCTGAAAAATGTCTCACAGAAACATTTTTGCTTTAATAAATGGGGATGTTAGAAGATTGCTGAAAACAAAATTATCTCCCTTGTTGGACAGAACAGTTTGATTATGCCCATCATTTTGCATTTATCTCAAGCAAGTATCCCCTGACAAATTTCCCAGAATCCAGAAAGTTTTGTTTCCCAGGGGAAAAAAAGTATAGGAATCTTGCTTGCTGGAAAGAGAGACATGATGAATCTGGTGTTTCTTTTGTGTCCACCTTGATGACCGCTATATTTTATTTTTCTTGCTGGCTATAAATCAGAGCAAGAAGTGTTGCTAAGAAAAGAGCTGGGATTGGGTGTGAAGTCTGAATGGGAGCTACAGGAGGAGGATGAGACAGGCTGTGCTTCACTGGAGTAAAAAGCTGGCTAATAATAAGCATGCAAGAGCACGGAGGAGCATGAAATCAGTAACGGTACAGCGGAAGCAGACAACAGGGAGCCAGGCAGGTCCTCGAGGGATCAATGAAGTTAATCTTCCCCACAGGGTTAAGGAACCTTCACCTTCTACGTGGAGCAAATGGGAGGTGAGTGACCGTTGTTGAGATTTGGGATTGTGATGCATATTTTAGGAGAATCTCTTTGTCCAAAGGCACCTGAAACTTTACATTTTTGTTCCGTTTATTATTAACTGGATTCCATTTAGAGAGATGGGGGAATGGGGACAAGAGAGCCTACTAGTCTGAGTTTTAAGTTTAAAGAATGACTCAAAAACAAGAGTGCTTGTTTTCTTGAATACTGAAGTTTTGTCACATAATTTGGGACACTGTTTTTAAAGTGTTGTCATTTTTATTGGGATTAGGGCCTTAGATTTAGAAGAAATCCAGGCTTCTATTGACTTCTAAGATGGCCATATTTGACACTGAGGGGCCTGAAATGTTCAGGATAGAATCAATGAACCTGATTAAGCTGTACCTTCTTTTAGCATTTTTTATTCCTTACGGAACTTTCAATTTTCAATCATTTCCCCTGAAAGTCAGCATTCATGGCATAATAATAAGGACTTTAATTATACTCCATTCATATTTGTAATTTTGACTAGAATTTTCTTTCATAATTGTCAATTCTAGTCTTATCTACCTTATCTATCTGCCCATCTGTCTACCTGGTAAATAGACTGACAGACTTTCCATTAGAAAAGGACATGTTTATAACTCTGTATGCTGTAAATATTGGGTCAGATTGCCAATTATTAGCTAGCATCCCTAATACGGTAGTCAGACACATTTCTCAAACCTGTCACTCTACATGGGCTTGGATTAAAGTTCTTATCACCCAAGCCAACCACCTGGTATTTGTGTTGGCTGAGGAGGATAGAAGCCAGTGCCCAGCACGCCCAGAGAATACGAAATAGAGAAAACTGATGAAGCTAACCCAGACCCAAGTCCTAGTTCAGGTCTGTTCGTAATTCAGGTCTGTTCATAAGTATAAGACATTGCTTTATACTAAATCTGTCCATTGATTTCTTTAGTCCATCTATAGAACCAAGCTCTCCACTGGTTTGTCAGATTAAGTTCAAATAATTAAATAAAAAGTATTCACAAAAATTGCAAAAATCTTATGAGCTCTTGGCTTTTTTCATGAAGTTTCAAAGCCTTTCAAGAACAAGAAAATGGAAAATCTTGCGATTTGGGAATCTTACAAGATTTTGGATATATTTTTGGGGTGGGGTTGAGGCTAAGCTATTGCAGAAGATTAATTGATGGTGCCTAGGTCAGAAAAGATGCTGACTCCTGATCTCCATGTCAACTAGAATTAATATTCTAGGATTTTCCTACAAGAAGCTTTCTCAGTCTTCTTTAGAGATGTTATAGCTTTGATGCAGAAAGACCAATGCTCATGGAACTCTGCCCCTTACTTTTCAGTTGAATGCCTTCAGATATCTTATCCTAGGTCACTCTGGCAATGCTGTACCTATAATGCTACTAAAATCCAAGAAAAGTTGAAAATGAAGTATAGATCACACATGAGCTGCCTAGAAGAAGCATTTCATTTATTTTACAAATGCAGTATAAATATCTCTTTTCATGTAAGATGAGGGAGAGTTTTAAAGACCTGGCTGTTCTCCCAGGCTTATGACTTGGGTAGTTGGAGCTCATTGTAGGATGTATGTATATTATCGGCTAGATTTACCATCCTGTACATTGTTTTTTTATGTAGATTGCATACAATTGTTTATTTTTATTTTATGAACCATCCAGAGTCAATTGGAATCAGGCAGTGTCCACATCAAACAAGCAAACAAACAGAAAATATATTACATTCAATCTAGGGATAGTTTGAATGTAAATATCTCAAAAAACTTTCTGGAGGGATCGAAAAGTCACAGAAGAAACACTACAACATATTTTAAAGCATAGAAAAACTCTATTCAACATGGCATCTATTCCCTAGGACAGTGTTTTCTGTTACAAGAGCTCATTACTGATAACCATGCACAAGGTGATTAAAAGACACAATTTGTCAAGCTTAAAAAGACAGCTGGATTTTATTTGG
Organism: Protobothrops mucrosquamatus; assembly: GCF_001527695.2. NCBI lineage: Eukaryota > Metazoa > Chordata > Lepidosauria > Squamata > Viperidae > Protobothrops > Protobothrops mucrosquamatus. The sequence continues at coordinate 52,224 of NW_015386300.1, forward strand.
CCAGAGGCTGTCAAGTAGGTATTTGAACCATTGTGGAAGGTGGAGATTTTCTAGCTGTGATATTGTTTGGCTTCAGATAAATTGCCAGCCGCTGCCTGTGAATATGTGATAAACTAACCTATCAACAATCTGTACAAAAGAAGTGTGAATGGCCCATTCTTTTATTACATGGGGAAAACAGATCACAGTTACAAAACTATTCATCTATTCCTCCATTTGTCCTCTCATGCAGGGATACTTAAAAAAAACCTTGTTTCATAAAAGAAGAAATAAAACCAAATCTATAATAGTTTTCAAAATGCTGGTTCTGGATTTGAGAAACCGATTTTTTTCAGAGATCTTCCAACCAGAATCCTTTCAGCTCCTATACAATTCACTTTAAACAAATCTTTATCTAGCATGGCCACCATAAGGGACAGTTTCCTGGAGTATCCAATGAGAGACAGAAAAAAAAAACCAGCATCTAATTTTGGATACCAAGTAAAATATTACTACTTCTATGGAAAAAACAGCAACCATACAGATATACAGAAATAGGTAATATCTCACAGATACAAATATACCTTTAAAGGACACTACGATATTAGGCTCAGTGTATCTCTTTTTAACCTGTAAAAAAGAGGTTCCTCAGATTATATACAACAGGCTGGACAATCTCATTAAAGGTGCAATTGACTTCTAAAATATGGCACATATTTCTATTCTTTTCCCTCCCTTGCAAAATGACTACAGCAATTCCTGTCACTGCAAAAGACTCGTTGAGCTGTTTTAGGCTATTCGTGCTGCTTAATCCCTCCTGGTTATCCCCATTCTGGCCTATCTAAATCCACCCTGCTTCATTTCTCCTGCTCTGACCTCCACCAGCCAATTAGTGGCCTAAATAAACTTGCCTGCCCTTCTCTCTTCCCACATTGACCAAACTGTCAACAGATATTTCTGAGTTTTTTGAACACCCCTCTTCCCTTATTAGCTGCAGGGAATCGAATTTTAGCTGCTTTCCCCCTTTCTGTCTCTTGGTTTAATGGTTTGTCTCTTATTCCTTTTGTGTTCTTACGCTCCCCCTTTCAAGACTGTTTCCTTGAATTTTTGCTGGTTACTGTTCTTCAGTAACTTACTGTACTTGTTATTTTCCATGCACATCTGCGTCTCGCACCCAGAGGCTCAAAGCTTTCAATATCTTTCCTAACTCTGAATTTAATTTTTCCCTCTGTACTCTGTGGGACCAGTTCTGGTTTAAAGCTGTTTAACAATACGTTTCTTAATCCTTTGCTTAATTTAGGGTCCTATTTACTTACTTTATTTCCTTTGATTTCTTCCAATTAGAAACTTCTGCAACACCCTTGCCAGTTTGCACCAGAGTTCAGTTCCTTTGTCTATTTTTCAACCGGTCTGTAACAATATTGGCTGCTTTAAGATCTCAAACCAGTATGGGAAGCTATAATGCATGAGTCTGGGTCTTGTCAATCCCAGCCAGTATGGCCAAAAATCAGAGACAATAAAAAAAATCTGTAATTCATTATGATGAAGGCATCTATCCCTGATTCAAAGGAATCACTGCAGTTGCTCTCCTGTACAGTAATAAAATCAGGAAGCCTAATTTTGCTGTGTTCATGCGCAAGGAAATAGTAGTCCTGGATAAATAATTAATTTCATTTTGTATCAAAAGGTACATTCTGGGTTGGTACACCGGGACCCTGAATAAATATTATAAACCAATTTATCTTCATATTTAATGCATTGGGCCTAGAGATATGGTTGCTCAGGAGTGCATTCTCAGTTCCTCAGGAGCAGTTGAGAGGAACTTTATTGTGGCAATACTTGAAGGTGGTCATTTATGCCTTACTTAAAAATAATAATAATAAAATTAGAAACAGCTTGATGTGGTGGTAAAGACAGCAAGGTAGAAACTGGGAGATGTTGAGTTCTGATCCTGTCTTAGCTACAAGGCTCTCTGGGTGACTTTGGGCCAGTTACCCTGAAGAAGGCAATGGCAAATCACTTCCAAAAATCTTCCAAAGAAAACTGCAGGGACTTATCCAGGAATCAGTTCTGGTTCAAAAGTACACACACACATCCCACATAGACTTTTCACAAAGTCTGAGCATCTGTGGGCACATATTTAGAAATGCTGTATTTTCACCCGAAATATAATGCATCTCACCTTAGTTTAGAAGCAGCCTGTGACAGGTGATCTGGGTGCAAATGCAACTTACCGAATGTTGAGCCACTTCAAGTCCTTGAGATGGATTACTCACTCCAGAAAAGAGGTCCATTGGCCTCTCCCCTCTAGTGATATATGTATGCTTTTCCAGAAAAAGGAGGAAGAGAAGTGAGAATATATCACAGAAATGAGAACAAAAATCTATAGAGAGCGTCAGGCTACTTCAATTTATTTTCCTTTTTTTTTTTATAGCTGACGGCTATTGGTGGCTCCATTTTCCTGCTGCTTTATATTGTGCTGTGTTATGAAAATTTCCATTTCCATGTGGCTCATATGTATGCTCATCTTGGATATCCCAATGCCCAGCACATTGTGGGACAGAGATACTTGAAAGGTAATATCTGACTTGAGGAGTCACCAGTCCTTAACCCAGGTTTTCAGTCTTTGAATTTGTGAAAATGATATCCATGAAAGATCTTTGTTTCTTTACAGTATATAGAGCTTGGCATGATAGAAATGTAAATTATTTTCACGTCTAAATACATTCTGGAAAATTGGAATTTGAAGTTCAGTCATTACCCTAATTTGTGATTACTGATTTTCATGTAGGTTTATGATTTATGTACATTGGCTGTTTTCACATATTATGCTGAAATATAAATATTGAAAAGGAGACATAGTTGTGAGGTTCAGGGACCAGTAGGTGTATCTCAATTTCTCCTATCTGTATTTTATATACATAGAAAATGGTGAATAGCATTTTAACACATTTGTCAATATTATTGACTGTCTTAAAAGAAAATCATGGTTCCTGAAACTCATGGCAACTGTTCAATTAGACATGATTTATAAATTTTCCAAACACAGCATTATATGGGAGATGAATATGCACTTTCTATCATGTATGGGGAAATTTCAAACAAAGACTAAATGCAACTCATTAGACTCGTTTGGTTTACAGGGCTTTGAGCTAAGAACTACTGCTTCAAGTTGCTTCAAGTTACAGTTCTTTAAATGGAGGTACCAGAAACTCAGTCTGGATCATTTTGCATGCAAAGCATGTAGACTAAACTATGGCATTTAGAACAATTGTGCATGCCATTTCGTGAACTACAAGATTTTAACATAGTTCAAGGATATCAGAGATATTGCAGTTCTGCTATCTAAAGTAGATACTGAAGATCATGAGACAAAGCTGGACGGTGTCTACTGCATAAGGTTACCAAAATAACTTGCTCTACAGAAATCACTGCAAGCTGAGTACTGTATTATCATTGACAACTACTGTGGTCCATAAAACAAACTGTCACTTTTCTTGCAGAAATGGATGTCAACATTTTGCATCTTAAATTTTCACCAATCACTTTATCAAAGAATCTGGCTCCTGTGCAGTAAAACCTGCATAGTTTCCAAGAACACATTGCCCACAAGCCTGTATTCCACCTAGACAACCTCTGACTTATATATTTGGTACACATGTTGTATTAGTTGAGAGCTGCTAGTTCATAAAACAGGAGCAAGAAACAACATCAGATTATTCTATTGTTTCTGACTTTATCTCTTTGCTAGGAATTGGTGTAGAAAAGAATGAAGAGAAGGCCATGCAGTGGTTCAAGTAAGTGAATAGGGTAAATTTGATTTGCAATCTAATATTGCATTTTTGCCTCAATTTTTACACCTCTCCTATATGTTTATTAGAACAGATCTTGAAGAATAAACAAATGGTTCCAAAGTACTTTGCATCCAGAATTCTTGTTCAATTTTGACAGCACTTAGGGATAGACACCTTGAGAGAGAATTGGAGGGTCTCCAATTTAACATTTATTCCGTTACCATTTGAGAGCAGTTTAGAACTATTTAACTTACCATTGAATAGCTCCAATAGGAAGATGAGTTGCAAAGAAAGACCTAACACCTTTCCTTTCACAGTCTTGTATAGACAATATAATTTTAGTGCAGCAATAACGTTGTGTCAGATGTGTTCCTTCTTTTGTTTTGAAAAGCGTGAGGGTCTGTGATGTAGAGGTTGGATAGGCAGTGTCATTTCATTGGCTGAACATCTTTAACATTCTTCAGGTATCACTTTCCCTTGAGCCGGAGCTGCAAAATTCTTTTTGCATTGATGATCACATTTTCCCTCTGAAAATGGGGGAATCTACTGCAAAAAGTGGAGATGGGGCCAGGAACAAAGTAAAATATGACTGGATTTAATTTAAATGTATATTAATTAAACTTAAATGGAAGGAATTAAATACAGTTAAAATTACTGCTCCATATGTATTTAATACTTTTTTCATCTTAAATATTATGTTAGAGCATCAACTTTTGTTGGATTGTTTTAAGAGCTGTACTGTATGCTCTAGGGAGAGGAGATACAAATGGCCCTGGACCATAGATTGTGCAACTCTGCATTATGGGTTAAAAACTGCATGCCAGGACTATAGGATTACGATATTGCCTCTATTACTGTCCTCCATTATTCTTGACTATCCAGTGAGTAGGAGCATGAAGAGAAATACAAAGAAATCCCACTTCTTAGAAATGGGGTTTAGATTGCCTATCTGCCTTCTCCTTTTAGACAAGCAGCTGAGAAAGGCCACCCCCATTCCTCTTTTAATTTGGCTGTTGGCAAACTGAAGAATATGACAACTGGGCTTGAAGACAGGTATGTCTACTGCTTTCTGCTCTGGTGGGAGTTCTGCTCTGAGAAACTAGTAGCCAGAATGATATAGCATCAAAAACAAGAATGGGGAACTGGTTTTCCTCTCATTGGAGGAGGAATTTCTAGGATGAAATCTGTGCCAAGAGTAGATGAGGCCAAAGCGAGAGCAGAATACAGGTAGTCCTCCACTTACGACCACATCTGAGCCCAAAATTTAAATTGCTAAGTGAGAAATTCGTTAATTTTAATTTTGTCCCATTTTGCAACTTTTCTTGCCACATTTGTTAAGTGAATCGCTGCAGTTGTTAAATTAGTAACACGGTTGTTAAGTGAATCTGTTTTCCCCATTGACTTTGCTTGTCAAGAAGGTTGCAAAAAGTGATCACATGACCCTGGGACTCAACCGTCATAAATGTGAGTCAGTTGTCAAGCATCCAAATATAAATCACATGACTATGGGGATGCTGCAACAGTCATAAATGTGAAAAACGGTCATAAGAAAAACTTTATTTAATGCTGTTGTAACTTCAGTCACTAAACAAACTGTTGTAAGTCGAGGACTACCTGTATTCAAAGGACAGGAAGACATTTTGTTTTTAGGTCCCTCCTTCTCCTTCTCTTCATGCTGACATTTTTTTTCTCTCCTTCAACTGCGAGTGACCAGCAAGTGACCAGGAAAGGGACAGATCAAGCACCATCTCATTGGGCATGTGAATCATTCTTAGTGGCCAGCAAGCACTGGGTTATTTCCACTGCTTTGTGGAAATAATGCTTGCTGGGAGACAGAGAAGTGCCATATGCTCAGTCTTTTCAAATGCAAAAAAAAAAAAAAAAGTTCTGGAGGCAAGTGCATTCCTGTGAATGCTGAGTTTGCTGAGGGCCAGAAATTTTTGCCTTCTTCCATCAATACTTTTGTCACGGTGATGTTCACTGTTTTTGCCAGAAATCTACTAATTTCTTAAAAAAAGCATTAAAACAGATTATGGGCCAAAGGTTGCCCATTTCTCTTGTGGAGCGGTGAGGCTGGGACTTCTATTCTGCATAGAGGGCATGGAAAACTCAGAATGATTTGATACTTCTAAAATAGCAAGCCTTGGTTTGACATGGGTTTATACAACATTCAGTGTATAAATAAATCTCATGCAAAAGAGAAATATTTTTTAAAAAACATATATAGCTTTGGATGACTCAGACCACCACAGTACTGCTTTTCTCTGAATGTCAAGTGATACTTCTCAAAATATAGTAATTCAGTAGATAATGGAGACACAGGAAAGAGACTGCTCAATAAGAGAATAGAAATGGAATAGAACAAAGATGGATTCTAGTATTAGAAATAATAAAGAAGCTACGTCAGGACAGAATTCCTCATACTCTGCCTTTCTCTATACAACTAATTTAATCTCTTCCAGGGATGTAGAAAAACTCCTAAATGTTGCTGCTGGTCATGGGGTCCAAGAAGCTCAAAATCTTCTGGACAACATCAGGAATAGACAGCTACCTTGAAGACAAAAATTAGTTAGGGACATAGTTTCAAGTGAATTTGCTTGTTCTTGTTCCCTCAATATATTACTTGCGGAAACTTTTATTTGATATTACTTGGCATAGATTACTATATAGTACAAGAAGAAACAAAATTATTAAATATCCAGCTGTATCTCCATTTAAGTTATTTAATGTACTAAACATTGGTATTAAAATAAGATCAGTGAACTAGTTTAGGACTGAAGACTAATGTTTGAACAATGCAGTTTATTAAGCATTTCAATAATTGAATGTGCCAGAAGTAAACATGATATATCTTTACCATGCAATCCATAATGGACATTGCCTTTATTTAGCATCCACCATTGCTTAACCATCATACTATCACAATGCACATTTTAGGAGACACTAATTTACATTGAACAGAAGCTGCCTCTATCTTTGTAATACAGTACCTTCATTTTTATGTTTCCAAGGGAGTAATGATGTTGTATAGCTGGCATAATTCTTGGCTGTAAATGTTTGTAAGTTTTGTGGGTAATATTAAATGCTTATTTCATGCAACCTTTTGGTCTGTGCTGTGTACTGCATTTGCTATGACTGTTCAATAAACCTATTTATTGTACATGAGTCATTTTACAAGACGACCTAGGTTAGTTATTGCTACAATCAGATTTGGAATCTAAAGAAGGACGTAAAGCGATGGAGAAGATAGAAGTGGAGGCTGCAGCACCCTTTCTTTCCTCCCTGTGACCAGGATCAAGCCCAACTCCTCTTGTTGCTAATCCTATCAGACCCAAATTGATGTTCCCTACTCCCAAACAACACCCACTGCAACCCCATTACATCAGATAACAGAAGTTTCCTCACCAGCTCATATTAAACCCAAAGGCAACCCTAATAAGGGATTTTAAGCATAATGAGGTGAGAAGCCCCAATATTCCATTCTCAACCAGGGATACATCTCTGATTATCTCAATGTTCCATCTCTCCATCATCTCTCCAATGGACTTTGCAGCTATGCTATTCTCCTGAAAGGTCCATTTTACCCAATAATAGAAATAACCCTGGATAAACTGATAATAACCTGCCTAGCTTCTTCCAAAGTTGCCAGCAAATCAGAACCCTGGAACTTATCATCTTGAAGACCTCAACTTCTAGAAAAAGCTTTGCTTTTCCAAGCTTTGGAGATCCACTTTCCTGTGAAATGGGAACCCAATGATCTTTGCAATAAACATGCTCCTTCTGAGTGTTTTGCTTTGTGCTTCTAAATATTCCATGACACTAGGAGCAAAATGTAGGATCGCAGAATTGATTCTGTGATTCTGTGAGACATATGCTAGATTACAGCTCTAAATAACAGCTTTTTCTCAAGATTAAAAAGCAGACTAAGTTACATTGGAACTTGAGATAATTCCTTTTCACTAGTCTATATTATTTGGATGCCCAACCATAGGGCCATTTTAGAAACCATAAAAATATTCAAGTGAGAAGGAGTTTTGTTTATGTATAGGAAAACAGCTAAGCAATTTAGTGTTTGACTGTTGGCCTTGCAGGAGAAGCCAGATAGGAAACATGACCAGATGAGTTAATTCTACTTAATTATAAAGCTACGTTGATAAAGTCTTGCAAGTTTGAAAATATATTCACCCTGTGCCTCTTTTACATCTTGAGAGACTAGAGAGGGTCCCTTCTGAGCCTCTTGTCCCACCCACTATCCAGTTGTGGGCGATGCTGTCTCTTTGCTGATCATTCCCTTGGCAACGTCTCTTGGCCTGGTCTCCCAAGGTCACTCCAATATACTATTATAGAGTATCACAAAATCCCTATAGTTGATTTAATTGTGACAGTACAGTAAATGAAGTGGAATTGAAGCTCCTGAAGTAATTTGCTCAGGTTCCCATAAGATGCAGGTGTAGTCCTTGCTGAATGAATGACCATTTGAAGCTATGATGGTGCTGAACAAAGAGTAGTTACGATTGGTTCTTGAAGTTACCGCTGTTGCAGCACCTCCACAGTCATATGATCAAAATGTGAAAGCTTCACAACCTGTCTACAATTTATGACCCCAGCCTATCCTTCATTCCCCCCACCTGCCTATATCCACCCTCCCCCCGCCTAAAGAGCCATGGTGGCACAGTGGTTAGAATGCAGTATTGCAGGCTAATTCTGCCCACTGCCAGGAGTTCGATCCTGACCGGCTCAAAGTTGACTCAGCCTTCCATCCTTCTGAGGTCGGTAAAATGAAGACCCAGATTGTTGGGGGAAATAGGCTGATTCTGTAAACCACCTAGAGAAGGCTGTAAGGTGGTATATAAGTCTAAGTGCTATTGCTATTGCTATCTCTGTCCTTTTAGCCACCCTATGCTCCTGCCAACACCAGCTGACCTTTGCTGTCTTCCTTCCACTGAGACACACCCGGCTGAGGCAGCTGCTGACCATTTGCAAAGCCTCCCTGAGGTGTTGCAGAAATGTTGTGAGGCCTCACAAAGGGCCAGCAGTTGCCTCAGCTGGCTGGGCCTCAGTAGCAAAAGGAAGAAGGTGATGAATATCAGTGGGAGTGGTAGCAGCAGAGTGCAAGGTGCCCAAAAGGGCAGAGATGGGAGCAGAGAGGCAGATGGGGAGAAGTGAAGTGGAGGCAATTGCAGCAGGGCCAAAGAAGTCCGAGGTCCTTGCTTAACAATGGCATGATCCTCACCTAATGACTAGAATTGCCAGCACTACCATCACTAAATAGTGTGGTCACACAATTCTTTGCCACTTCACTTAGTGACAGAATTTCTGGTCCCAGTTAGGGTTGTCCAGCAAGGACTACCTGTACAGCCCTCTTGGCTTAGGCACAAAAACGGCCAATATCTTATTCTTTAATATGTCTACAGGTAGATATCAGAGTCCTGCTTGATTAGACCAAAGGCCAGCATATTCCTGGTGGCCAGAATCTGAGGGAGGAAAAGAGGAAAAAGATTGTTTTGTTCTTGAAAAAATATGACCTGCTTTAATGGTAAAAACTGTCAGAAGCAAACAAGCTAACAAAATTAACATGAATTAAAAACCAGAAAACAATTCTATGCCACTATGTTACGCTGTTAGAAAACACACAGTTATACTTAAAAGAAGGAAAGAAGGAACTGTGAATTCTTGCTTTCAACCCTGGTGATCTGTTGGAAATTATTTGAGCCTAAGAAAAGTATTATTCCCTATTACTGATTGAGGGCCATGGCATTTCCTTTAATGGACACTAGGCGTCTCCAGCACACTGTCTGAACAATTTGTAGAAACTAATTCTTGTTATAGGACAGAACTGGATGTACACATGCAATACAATACAGCCTTTACATTTTGGTTCTGCTGAAAGTAAAGATACAATTAACATAAATTAATGCTCATCCAACACTTTAAGATGTAGACTGTTCTCTCAGAAAAAAATATAATTTGTAGAGATTTTTTTCTGTGCTGATATATCCTAACAGTATGATTATTTGACATGGATGGATATTTTAATTTTCCAAAATTCTACAGACCAATATTATGTTAGAGTCATTAGGTTTTGATGAATGTGGTTGACACTTGCCTACTTGTATCCTATTGTAGTGGTAAGCGTGACTATTTAGCAATAATCACATGTTTAGAATATCTCGAAAATATATAATTGCTTTGACTGTATTTCCATACAGTTTATTTTCCTTTATAGATTAAAAATGAATGAACTCATTTTTCTTACATGCTGGCTGGGGAATTCTGGGAGTTGAAGTCCAGCCGTCTTATAGTTGTCAAGGTTGAGAATCACTGTATATTGATTTAAGCCCTTTCCACTGTATATTAAAGTGCTATCTGCCTTTCCTTCAGTTGGCACAAGCATTGCGGCTATAACATTTTCTGTCTCCACTGTCTGCCCTGCTCTTATTATTTCTTTTCTGGGTTCCGGGGAAAAATGATGTCCTGATTTGTGAGTGTGCCACTCATTACAGGTAAAGTGACTGATAAATCTCCTTGGGATTTATTGCCCTTTCAGCTTTAGCCAGCAGAGAAAAAAAATCTACCAATCTGGGCACTGTAGCAGGGGTGAGTTTGACTTCAGCAGTCAGCAGTCTATTTGCCCATCTTTCCCACATATTAAAACAAAACAAAAGGTGAAATAATTATATGAAAAGACATCAAGGCAGAAATAGTCCCAAAGAGGAAAAGGCTGCCATGATTACAGAACTAATTAGGTCCAAAGAGGGTAGAAGTGAAACTGAGTAGCTTGTTGAGTAGCTCTAACTGACAAATGCAGAAATGCTATTAAATAAGCATCAATACATCCTTACTTTGTCTCCAGATGAAATATTGGTGGTTTTATTTATTCTTAACTTAGAGAGAAGTTGGGATATAACAAAATAACACACTTGGAAGGGACCTTGGAGGTCTTCTAGTCCAACCCCCTGCTCAGGCAGGAAACCCTATTCCATTTGAAACAAATGGTTGTCCAATCTCTTCCAGTGTTGGAGCATCCACAATGAGTTCTGGAGGCAACTCATTCCACTGATTAAGTGTTCTAATTGTCAGGAAATTTCTCCTTAACTGTAGGTTGGTTCTCTTCTTGATTAGTTTCCATCCATTGCTTCTTGTCCTGCTTTGGAAAATAGGTTGAAATAAGTTGAAAATAGGTAGAAAAGGGAAGTGTCAGGAGAAGGGCTATGAAAGAAACATAGGATGGCAAATGCTGAGAGAATAACAAATATGGTGGATTCTTGCTAGGAATCAGAAAAGAGAGTGTGTGCTACCGTAGTACTTTCCAACATTCCTAAAACACAGCTTCTTCCCATGTGATTTTCCAATGCAATCAGCAACAATTAATTTAACAAAAACTAATAATTCTCATTGGCAATGTGACTTGAAGTTTGGCTCCTATTGTTTTGGTCTCCTCTGCTCTTGGTCACTGGACCTATTGACCAATCTGGGGACTAGGCCAGGGGATGTGGCGGGGGATCCAATCGGAGAGACCACAGTGATAAACCCTTCACTCACTGAAGTCTTTAGTTTAATCAGTTAATAACCATCATATAAAAACATTCACATATGATCTGTGATCCCTTTATGAGCATTAGGGTCGTGCTTCTTAATAGTTCAAACCAAAATGTATCATAGTAGACTTCTTTTGAGACAATTAGAGAGTGACTTTTCCTATTCTCCTACTTTAGATTCCTAAACCATGTCCCATTCATAGCCCAAGCCTATATGTAAGTCTACTCAGGAATAACCTCTGTTGCGTTCACTGGGGCTTTATTCCTAGAAAAGTTGCATTAGGCTTGTAGCTTCCATCTCCTCATCCTGACAGCATCTTGGCTTTGAAAAATATAATGATATCAAGTCTAAGTCTGGAAAAATCCTATTTCAATTAGATTAATCTCCTGGGTTTTCTGCTTAGGTCAGTTAAAATGAGTTCAATAACTCTGGAGGAATAGACTTATGACTCTTTCAGGATTTGGTGATTGCCTTTCCTGTCCATGCAGGGTTACTGAGTAGAACAATTATAAGTGCATTGTACTGGATTTGCCCCAGAGAGTTAAGTAATACAGAAACCAATTCTTGGCTGAATTACTAGTACCAATCAGTAAGTGATGCCATTAATTTAAGTAGAAATTAGAAATAAATATGAATCCAAAATACTTCAGAGGAAGATATAATATTCTTCATTTGTTGGGCTATTTTGGGAAATGGGATGTGTTATTCCAGAATTGCACTACTCCAAAAGGTCTCCATTTCGAAATGGAAGTATTTCAGAATAACACTGAAACCAAGTAAATTTCTTTTGATATCAGCTGATAGTTGGACTTCTTTGAATACAATCAGAGCTAATTGGACAGATGACTAAATCTGCCATTGTGTCTATCTGTCAAAACTCTGTCCCCCTTCACCCAGTGGTGGGATTCAGCCAGTTCGCACCAGTTCGGCAGAACCGATAGCTAATTTTTTGTTGCCCAGGCACAGAATGGACTTCTGGAAGTGGCATCCATACAGAGAACCGGTTGTTCACATATTTGAATCCCACCACTGCCTTCACCCTATCCCCACCGTATGTTAAGCCGATGTTTTCCACTTTGGCTGATGTCTTTGGGAGCAGGGGAAGAGAAATAAAGCTGGGGAAAATCCGCCAATTATTTTTCTTAATGTGATTTTTACACTATAAATAAAGAAAGCAATATTTGCTGCCATTGTAACTGAGAGAGGATGAGCATCACCAAAACAGAGGAACAATACATTTTACGCAGGAGTAGCATTCTGGTGGTTTAAGGACTACTTGATAGGATTTTAACTTTGCCGCGAGAAAGTGCCCATAGAGGTTTTATTTTTAATCACTTCCCTTTACATATTGCAGCTTATATTTTCTAACATCTCCAAAAAAATTTCTCCCTGGAAATGAGAGAGCTGTCCTTGAAAAGAGAACTTAACACAGCATCTTAAACACCATTTCAGAAGACAAGTGTGTCACTGGTAATATATGATTCTAAAGGAGCCAAGTGTTCACCACATTCTCCCAAAACTCTAATTCTAATCTTTGTACTTAGAAAAATGAATCCCTGCAACTGTTATGTGAAAAACACTTTCCTGTGCCTGTTTTAACAAACAACAGCTTCCTACTTCTGTCTTTTGTGGCCTTCTTAATACTATGGAAATTTTTCATAATCCAGTGTTAAGATGTATATCAATTATTCATCCTCTCTGTATATGTTTATAGGAAAAAAATCTTGTCCTTGTCCTTGATCTCGTCATTTTAGCTTGATACAGTATACAATGTTCTATGAGCATATGCTGCCCTTCCAAAAGATATAGTTTTATTTGTGTGTTCAAATACAAGGTTGTCTGGGAGGATCTGACCACAAAAGACTACAGTGCTGAACTTTCTCTACAGCAAGTGGCCCAAATATTAACTATACTGCATCTTTGGACATTATATAACACAGGATAACTTTGTACTGCCTGAGCTTTTTTACTGTGAAAAAGGTGACCTGAAAAAAAAATCTAGTTTGACTGCCAGGTATAAGATCCATCTGTAGCGACCCTTCATGCACACGTATACCCAGTGTCTTGCTCTTGCTTCATGATAGTATATTTGAAGACTATAGTTCTACATTTCTTCAAAATGCAATAAAAAAATAAATCACAGCTGGTAACAATCAGACCTATTCAGAAATGTAGTAAAAGCACTTTAGAGCCTGGACCTAATGTACTTATGAGTTTAGACCAGTGCTTCTCAACCCTGGCAACTTTAAGTTGGATGAACTTTAATTCCCAGAATTCCTCTAGCAGCCATGTTGGGGAATTCTCCCTGTTGGCTGGGGAATTCTGAAAGTTGAAATCCACCCATCTTAAAGTTGCTGAGATTGAGAAATAGTGGTTTAGATGCTACTATGCATTATTTCACTTATTTTACCTTAGAACCTGGAACAATGTGGACTATAAAAAATTATGTGGAGAGTGTGTGGGCAAGGCACAACACTTATTGGAATCTCTTAAACTAACTCATTTCTTTCCCTAGGATCATATGCAAGTTACTTTAAGGTATCCTCAACAGGCTGTATATGAATGCTCCAACACATCCCAAAACTCATTTTGATCTTTGCACTTCAATGATTTGGAGTGAAGGATTGTTTAAATTGCAATATACCCTTCAATATGTGATAAGACAAACCTGCTGTTATGGGAACCTCAGCTACTTGTACTGCTACATGACAGCAAGGAATTCTGTCTCCAGATTCTTCACAGGTGGCATTGAAGCCCAGAATACTAAAATTCCATCTGAAAGAGCAGTTGAGAACTGTCTTTAATGTGAGCCAATTGGATAATTGATATGACCCTTCTCCAGTTCAATACTGATCTTAATTTTCCTTCTTTTGCTGCTGAATTGTGCAATGTCTCGTTTCAAAAGCTCTGTGTGGCACAGGAAATGACAAAAGATTGTAAGAGAAGCAACAGCATGGTCTAATTTTTCTAGCATTACTTTTAAAAACTGTACCTTGCAGGGCTGCAGATTTTGTGAGAAAAAGCAAAAGTGAAATATAATTTTGTCCACTTTGAGAAGAAAGTCATCCAGGGCCTTCATATGGATCTACATATTTATGCATTTCAACTCTAGATAAAGGTAAAGATGTCTCCACAAGTTTTACTTTGCTAGTCATGACCAACTTTACGGGATGATGCTCACCTCCATTTCCTAAACCAAAAAGCCAGCATTGTCCGGAGACGTTTCCATGGTTATGTAGCCAGCATGATATCACAACGCAACACACAATGTACGATGAAACATGGAACGCTGTTATCTTCCCATAGGCTTATGTGCAATACCTATTCATCTACTTGCATTTGCATGCTTTTGAACTGCTGGGTTGGCAGGAGTTGGGACAAGTGATATTAGCTCACTCTGTCTGTTTCAACTCTGCCAGAAAAATATTCTGTATGTGCCACTACTGGTTTATGATAAACTGAGGCTTTGGTGGATGGGTTGTATTGTACCTGGAAGCAATGCTGTTTTCTCATTCCTTGGAATTAAATGCAATTAGATTTCCATAGCTCCTGCATTCAGTCCTGATTCCATCTCAAGAACATCATGAAGCTACAAATATACGGATGGGCAAATGAAGTTGGAGACGGAGCGTAGATACATAAAGGAAAAGCCCCAATTATATTGCTGTCAAAAGCCAACAGCTCTTCAAATCAGCCTTTAGGCTGGATGGGAAGCCAGATCAGCAGTATAAGCAGGACAGGCTTTCCCCATTTCGTTGATAGGATTTATTCATCCTGAAGCTTAGGCAACAGCTTAAAAAAATTAGTACTTTATAAGTGGATCATGAAAGCACAAGTGCAAGCTGCATTCCCAATGAGGCCAAGATAAGTTGAAGGCAATGTAATTCATTCATGTTCCTCAGAATCGTTCCCTACTAAACCAATGCCCTTCTGTGTTTAGTAGTGTTCAGAAGAATTCTTTACCATAGGAGAAAAGCCAGACATGACTGAATCCAGAAGAAAGGCAACTTGGGGATGAACAAAGAGTCAGCAAGTTTCATGCCTCTACAGTTTACTGCTGACTCAAAGATAAGTGCATAATACTTCTCCCCCCCCACAACAAATAACTTTATTAAAGATTACAATTAAAAAGAATAAAAATTATACAAATTACAAAAATATAAAAGTAGTGTAAAAAAGGAAAAAGAACTACCCTTCCTCCCAACATACTGTATATCCACACATTTATCAGCATCTCTTAAATTACAGCATACCCTCTCTTCATCCCATATCTCATCTCTTAGCTAAAAATAAGATCTAAAATCCTCGTCATTCATTCCTTATCAGAAAAGTCCAGTAAGGGTTGTCAGACAGAACTAATA
Source organism: Protobothrops mucrosquamatus (assembly GCF_001527695.2). Taxonomy (NCBI): domain Eukaryota; kingdom Metazoa; phylum Chordata; class Lepidosauria; order Squamata; family Viperidae; genus Protobothrops; species Protobothrops mucrosquamatus. Next base: position 67,897 of record NW_015386300.1, read on the forward strand.
ATCTATCTTAGCCTTGGTCAGATAGGCCAAGTTTATATTCCTTTCCTATGCTTTTAATGCTCTTAATTCTTAATATCTTCCAATAAAGTTTTGAAAGTAGATTCCCAGTAAGAGTAATTTGTCCTTTTTTTCCTGGTCATTTCTCAGAAATTCCTTCAAAGTTTTAAGAGATCCCTTTTGTATGTCCATTATCATATCCCTTTTATGATTTGATAGTTATATATTTCTTACGCATTGATCCTGTTTCATTTGAAAGTCCAGTTTCCAGGTCTTTTTCTGCATTACTTGCCATATTTATAAATACATTCAGATTGACTTTAAACTTATCCAGATTATCTTTTTCTTCTTCCATTGCATCCTTAACTGACAATCTATACATCATTTTGGAGAGTTTCAAAGACCATGTGTCTCACATTTTCATAAAATTTTCATAGCTTTCCATCAAACAGCTGTTAGAATATTTCCTTCCATTCTTTTCTACCTCCCTCTAGTGTCCAGCTTTTAAAGTTCCATTGCCTTGTTTTGACTGAAGAAAAAGGAATTATTTCAAAATTTTAAACTTGCAATTTTAAGTCCATCTGAACCCTTAATCCATTATTAAGCTTCTTAAAATCCATATTTTGAGCACCTTTCTGATGTTTAATCCCCCAAAAATGTTTTTCAAATGTTTTAAAAATTATATATATATTTTTTCTCTAAGGAGAAGGCAAGTCACTTAGCAAATCCAGTATAACTAGTCATTCTGAAGCGTCCCTATACTTCAAAAACAACAGAAAAAAAATACAAATCCAAGTGATTAAGAATTGAGGCTTGGTTTTGCTTAATGTCCTTAACAAAGACTGTGTTCACAACTGTGAATGAAGATGGTTCCTCCCTCAACCTCTAGCTGCTCAACCCATAAGAAAAACTGTGAAATGGCAATTCCTGCAGTTTACTGATGAGCATCTATGAAGGGTCATGTGGACTACCTCAAAATTTCCCCTTATTCCAGAGAGATATCGGGCCTAAGTCCTGCATCCAGCTGCCAATTTTGTTGAAATGCTGTCCCAGTATTAAAAAGGGACATTTAGCTGACCATGTCTGTCAAACAGAAGTCGAGTGCATAACATTTCAAAAACTAGTTGTGGAAAACCGTCTATTTGTCTGCATTTCACATAAAGCAAGGCTTCCAAATCTTTCTTTCAAGGTTGTTTGTGGGGATCACATTATCCAGGCTGCAGGAGCTTTGCGCACAGAAAGTGCTTTAGATGCTTTAATGACTCAAAACAAGCAAGCAAAACAAGCAGCTGCAGTCAAAACATTTCTAGGAATGACTGTTTACTTCAGACTGTTTCTTTAGCTTGTGCTTCCAAATCTCATGATCCCAGAAACTCTGCCACCAAATATGGCATTGCACACAGAATATTTTCAGTGAATTAGTTTGGCTATAAGAGATTTTTTTAGAGGAGGACATAGGCCCATAAATGTTACATTGTGAAATGTTTGTAGACTGGCAACCCTTGATTATGACTTGTAATTACAATTTTATGTGATTAATTGTGAAATTGCTTTAAGGCCACAATTTCAATATCAAATGCAGATGTAAATACTTGTAATTATGAGATAAATTACCACTGTACTTCACATTTAGTAGAAATTGCCCATCGTAGAAAGAGAGCTGTGTTGGCAGATAGAATTTTCTACTAACTGAGGTGATATGTATGCTAATGTTGTAAACTGTCTAGAGCACAGTTTTCCAAACTTTTGGGCTTTGCGGACCAGAATGGGAGGGAGGAAAGGCGATGGTTTCATGTGTGTCGCGTGCGTGCAAGCTGTTTATGCAAATCGGGATACATATGCATGTGTGCGCCATTGCACACCACTTCTGTGTCCCACTTCCGAAAGGCTCAAGGCCTGGTAGTGGGGGACCCTTGGCCTAGAGTCACTGAAAGTGAGTGGGTGGGCATATACATTTTCTAAATAAATAAATACTGTTTATACATATAGAGGTAGTCCTAGACTTACAACCACAATTGAGTCCAAAATTTCTGTTGCTAAATGAAACAGTTGTTAACTGAAATGTACCCCATTTTATGACTTTCCTTGCCACAATTGTTAAGTGAATCACTGTGGTTGTTAAGTTAGTGACATGGTTGTTAAGTGAATTTAGCTTTCCCATTGACTTGTCAGAAGGTTGCAAAAGGGGATCATGTGACCCTGGGACACAGCAACGGTCATAAATAAGAGTCAGTTGCCAAGCAGCTGAATTTTGATCACATGACTATGGGGACGTTGCAGTGGTCATAAGTGTGAAAAACGGTCATAAATCATTTTTAGTGCTGTTGTAACTTTGAATAGTCACTAAACAAGTCGAGGACTACCTGTATATAGTTACCCTGATATTAGAATTTGATTTAGTGTGCATTGCCACTGAAGTATTTTGGTGAAAGATTGTGGCTAAATTGGCATATTATAAAACAGAAGTGGACAAGACATGACCTCATGTGCCCCTTAAACTCTTTTTCTAGCTCCTAGACCCATAGAAATCATATTGCTGAAATATGATTGCAGCCTGCTGAACAAGGAAAGTATATCATTGCTTATTGTCAGCTGGAAGCAAGAGAAAACAAAAAAAATAAAAACATGTATTGAGACTCTGATGGCACAGCCAGCTGACCCATGGAAACTTTCCTTGCCTTGCCCTCAAACAATGTTATTGTATTACTGTTGTACTTCCCATGGTTTGAGGCTGCTGGGACCCACTGCCCACATCTGCTATACAATAATATTGGAGGAAACAACGCAAATCTATTTGTTAGCAAAAATATTTCAAACTTTATCTTGGAGTTTTGCAGGAGGATGCTGTTGAAATGGTACAGTTTTGCTTCTTGTAAAGGAAGGGAATGTGCAAGCATTGGATGACAGATAGGGGTTGTAATTAGCCCAGTCCTAATTAGTATTCCAGGATGGTGAAGGCCTGTCTAGTATTTTTGTACTATTCTGTTTTAAAATCTGCTTTGTGTGTTTGGGCAGAGTGAGGACCTTCCCAGCAATAAAGGTGCAAATTTCATTTTGCTAGATAGCACCCAATGTTCAAGTCTGTCAAGATCATTCTGTTTCTTAAGCCAGAAGATAGGCTTAAGATGCAGAAGGATTTTGACAGACTTGAACATTGGGTGCTATCTAATAAAATGAAATTCAATGGTGAATTAAGTAAGGTTCTACATTTAGGCAAGAAAAAACCAAATGTGCAGGTATAGCATAGGTGGTACCTAGCTCAATAGTAGTAACTGTGAGAGGGATCTTGGAGTCCAAGTGGACAATCGCTTAAATATGAGCCAGCAAAATATGTGCTGCAGTTGCCAAAAAAGCCAACAGTGCTAGGCTGCATCAACAGAGGGATAGAATCAAGATCACGTGAACGGTTAATACCACTATATAACGTCTTGGTAAGGCCACACTTGGAATACAGCATCCAGTTTTGTTCACCACGATGTAAAAAAGATGTTGACACTCTAGAAAGAGTACAGAGAAGAGCAACAAAGATGATTAGAGGACTGGATACTAAAACATATAAAGAACCGTTGCTGGAGTTCGGTATGTCTAGTTTAATGAAAAGAAGAACTAGGAGTGAAGTGATAGCAGTGTTTCAATATCTCAGGGGTTGCCACAAAGAAGAGGAAATTAAGCTATTCTCTAAAGCACCTGAAGGCAGGAAAGAAGCAACGGATGGAAACTAATCAAGCAAAGAAGCAACCTAGAACTAAGGAGAAATTTCCTGACAGATAGTACAAGTAATCAGTAGAACAACTTGCCTCAAGAAGTTGTGAAAGCTTCAATACTGGAAGTTTTAAAGAAGAGATTGGACAACCATTTGTTTGAAATGGTATAGGGTTTTCTGCCTGAGCAGGGGGATGGACTAGAAGACCATCTTCCAACTCTGTCTTCTGTTCTGTTCTGTTCTGTTCTATTCTTATTCTTATTCTTATTCTTTTCTTATTCTATTCTATTCTATTCTATTCTATTCTATTCTATTCTATTCTATTCTATTCTATTCTATTCTATTCTATTCTATTCCTACCCCAAAATTATAATTTGTAATAAGCCAAAAGGGGAAGTACATTGATAACAATTGTATTCATTTTATGTAAATTTTGATTAAATGTATTCCATCCACTATTTTCAATACTACTCTTTACTTTCAGGAGGTCTCAGGCTCACCACTGAAAGCTCAAGGGAAACTATCTTTTTCCAGCTAGCATATCTGATCTGGTGTGGGCACTGTTGGCCAAAAAGTGTTGGCTGGTGGGGTTCCATAGGAAAGCTGTAAGCTCTAGGCTGTAGGATTCTTGAAGGAATGACTGCAAAAACATCACCAGAGCCCCATTAGCACAGTGGTTAAAAGTGCACTATTGAAGACAAACTCTGCCCACAGCCTGTAGTTCGATCCTGATGTGGCTCAAAGTTGACTCAATCTTCCATCTTTCCAAGGTTGGTAAAAATGAGGACTCATATTGTTGCGGGCAATATACTTACATTGTAAACCGCCTAGAGAATGCTATGAGTTAAGTGAGTTTTGCCCCATTTTCTTGCCAAAGTTGTTAAGTGAGTCACTGCAGCAGTTAAGTGAATCATGCGGTTGTTAAGCGATTCCCCCATTGACCGTGCTTGTTGGTAGCCGGCAGAGAAGGTTACAAATGGTGATCACATGACTCCGAGATGATGCAAATGTCATAAATACATGCTAGTTGCCAAGTGCCCAAATTTTGATCATGTGACCAGTCATAAGTGACCAGTCATAAGTGTGAAAACTGATCATTAGTCAATTTTTGCAGTGCTGTTGTAACTTCACAGGGTCACTGAACAAATAGTTGTAAGTTCTGGACTAGCTGTAAAGAAACATAGAAAGGAAGAAAAAGAAATTTGTCCATAAAATGGCCAATATTGATCTGATCACACAGCCTTTTTTATTTATTGGTGAAATGGTCTTTCTATTCCCCCCCCATTTTCTATTTTTCTATAACTATGCATTTATCATAGAAATAATCAAATGTATACAGTACATAAAGACAATTTGTGTTTTAAATAATGCATTCCCTATTCCTCCTACTCATGTTCCTTCTCTCTCTTGAGGTTTCTCTAGCGAAGCAACATCATCAAATTATTTTTGTTACAGCAACAGAGAATGAAAAAAAAATCCCCATTTTATACCTTTTTCTCTGAGCCACCAGTTTCCTCATACAGTCACATTTTATCCCATTATAGTCATGCTACCATGCAAGCACTCTCATGGTTGGCTGCCAAAGATCATGTGTTGACCAGTAACCTCCTTCAGGTGCCAACAGTGATGTGCAAAATTTAACACTCCTGCTATTGCTCCTACCCCCATTCTTTGTCATGGCTCACTACAGGTAGTCCTCAACTTATAACCACAACTGAGCCCAAAGTGTCCATTGCAAAACAAACAAGACCTTTCTTGTTAAGTGAATCATTGCAGTTGTTAAGTTAGCAATCTTGTTAAGTGACTCTGGCTTCCCCACTGACTTTGCTTGTCAGAAGGTCACAAAAGAGGATCACATGACCCCGGGACAGTGCAACCGTCATAAATATATGCCGTTGCCAAGCATCTGAATTCTGATCACGTGGTCATGGGGTTGCTGCAACTGTTGTGTAAAAACACAGTATAAGTACCTTTTTTACTGCTGTTGTAACTTTTAATGGTCACTAAATGAATAATTGTAACTCAAGGACTACTTATATATTTATTTCTCAGGGAGGGGAAGGGAAACCTAGCCAGTGTGTCATCACCTTTTGGATTGACTGGAAATAATGTGCCAAATCACTCTGACACCTCAACTTCTGGAGGGGAGAGGGAATCCCACACACCAGGAGGCAGGAAAAAGCAAGAGTGTTTGCCAGTGGGAAACCAACTAACCCACAGCTGCAAAGGAAATACTGTAAAACAATCTTTGCAGCTAAAATGAGGAAGTTAACGAAGTCAGCAGAATTGCAGAAACTCTTTCATGTACTGAAAACAGGTGTGTAGTGCAAGATTCAGGTTGCTGCAATCCTTTTACATGGAAAGATGTATTTCCAGGGAATAAAGCATACTGGCAGGGGAATTCTGGGAATTGCAGTTCACACATCTTAAAATGTCTAATGTTGAGAAACACTGGAATAGAGCTTGGAAGATGAAGCCGATGACTTGAAAGAAACTGCTCAAAGTTCTTACAGACTCCTTTATGACTTTTCATTCCATACCAAGTTTTGCAGTCATAAAACTTAGAATGCAATCTGGGTCTGATGAAATAGCAATATCTGTAAACATCTCACTGCTTTCCACAGGAGGATCAAATGCAGTCTGGAATTGCTTCATTTGGAGTAGATTCTACCCTGGCTAAATAATAGACTGGCCAGATTTATTTTGTTACTTGCTGACTTCAGCAAGAGCAAGATTGGCACAGAAACTCTGCAAGTAAGTAAGTAAGTAAGTAAGCAAACAAACAAACAATAAACTGGAAAAGTAATGAAAAACAACCACTGCCCATGTCGTGAGTCTTCTAAAGTTGCCAGTGATGCCCACAAAAGCAGCATTCATTAAGTGCCTGCAGCACATGAATTACTTGGAAAGTTCTTTTAATAATCAGCCAGAAAAGGCCACCCAGTAAACGCAACAGTTTTGTTCTCAAGCACAACTGCATCCTTAGAGGCTTGGAGAGCATTCAGCCTCCTTAGAACCAATGGCAGAGAAATTTAGCAGCAATATTCATTTGGATGAGGCAGTCTGGATGTTAAATCTGGTAGTATCCAAAGGAAGGATGCACAAGTTTATTTTTTTCCCCCAGTTCAACAAGCCTTCATTTGGGAAAACCCCTTTGCCTATCCTTCTCTTCCTTTCTGCGTTTATTGACAAAAAATAATGTTTTCCAACATTCCTTTATTTATTGTTTTGTATTTTTCATTCTTTTAATAGCAGGTGGCAGGGCAGCTAATGACCAAATGTGAGAGAATGCAATATAATTGACAAAATAACATAATAGGCAGTAACGGTCAGCATAAACAAGAAAGATATGTATTTCTGTAATACACACACACACACACACAGAGTACAGCATAGTCCAGGCCTCTGCTTCAGCTCTTCCAGGTTGCACAGCTAATAAGAATTCTACCTTGTTCTGGATATATTTTCAATAAAAAAAGAGGAGCCATTGTAACAATTAATCATACACCAGTTGTTGAATCTCACCCTCTCAGCACTCTGCAGCACTGAATGATAGATGGAAATGTTTACTATATTCCCCTTTGGACTCAAGAGAGATAGGAGTGGATTTTTTGCCAGCATTCTGTAAGGATTTGGCTTAATTCCAAAGTGCACAAAGGGAAAAAAGGGGAAAAAAAGCTCAAACTTCCTTTATGTATTGCTCGTTTTTTACTACATTCTCACGCCAATTAATTTCTGTTGAAGGAAAGAAATTAATGCCAAACCAAGATTTATTAAACATCATTTTGGAAGTTCAGGGAATTCAAAAAGACTGGTAAATAATTATAGATCTTCAAAACTTAAGATGTAGTTTTTCTTCCAACAAATTCCTGCACTTCATTCTGATGCTCAAGCAACGAGTGCTGTTAGTTATGAAGCCAAAATGGAAACACCTATTCAAAGAATTTAATGATGATGTCAAAATGTTTGAGAGAATGTTAAGTTTTGAAGATGGGCAAAATGAGAATGTTTAATAGTTAACATATGCTGGGAACTTTTTCTCTCTTAATGATGTCACAAATCACTAATACTTAAATTGAATATTTGTGGGGGGTTTAAAATTTATCCCCAAACTTACTTTAAAATGTTGCCACTCCAGAAAAAATTCAAGGGATGAGGGTCATTTGTAATTCAAGTGTTTTGTTTTTTGCAAAGCATAATTCATAGATTAAGAGACATGTGGACTCAACCCAATTTATGGGAATAGCTGCTAGCATAGTTTGAACTAACATCATATTTTAAAGTCATTCTAATACTTCTGTTCTTCAAAGAAGTTTTCTATACTTTGTCAATGGGATTTTTGTACCGAGTCCGACCATAGTCTAACATTTTACATACAGGATCAGGTACTAATGGATGAATGACTCACTACCAATTTATGTGAAAATTGCCTCATATGGAATCTATTGCATTCCGTAGAAAAGTAGTGCTGCATTTATATGATGCTTTTATGAAAAGTACCAGATACGTATCATTATGCTTTCAATACTAACCTGAGTGCTGGGAATTAAAATACATTTCTTTATTTATAGATAGACTTACATAAGTATCACATTTAAGAACAATATTAAGATAGTAGTAAGAAAAAACATTTCCTAACTCCACAACAACAAGGGAGCCCGAATCAGTGCAATTCAGAACATATGTACAAATTTATGAAGCGGTGATAATAACATCAGAAATTTTAAAACTCTGCACTTCTAATGTTACAAAAGCAGATTTTTGCTGCCACAACTGTCATTTTTATTGCTCCTCGCATCTCTCTATCTGTCTCCTGAATCTGCTAAAGAAGGTCTCCTAATCTTGAATCCATGCTGTAGATGGGCTATAACCTAGTTTATAAAGGCCAAGACAACATAATCTCAGTTGACTGGCAGAGAGAAGTGCACAACTTTCAAGTTTAAAGTCAGCTAACTATAATTCATAGTCTTCTGCAACTTAACAGGCATCCCTTCCCCCAAACACCTGCATTAGACTACATGTTTTTATCCCTCACATATTAAATTCAACATTTAACAATGGCATTTTCTTCTTTCTCCCCTCATTTCTTGCTGCTTGTACAATTTAGAGTCTGATCCCCACTGAGTTATTCTGGGGAAAAAAAGATACTTTTTGTTTCTTTTAGAATGGACATATAATATTATTTATTTCTTACAACCCATGAAAACTTAATCCTAGAAAATACATTATTCTAATTCCTAGGAAGCATGGATCTCATCTTTTCCATGCTTAGAAATTTTTCTAATAGATCAATAGTAGGTATTAAATTTCTATATTTATTGTCATGAAGAGAAGATAGCTGGGGATCTAGATCAGCCTTCTCCAAGATAGTGGTCTCCAGAAATAATGTGGCTGTAGTTCTCATAATTCATAGTCAACAGGACAAAAAGCTTGAAATTCTGGAAATTGTGGTCCCTGTCTATCTAAATGGCACCAGTTTGAGAAGGATGATTTCCAACTTTGCACTGTCTTAAAAAGAAACAAGATTTGGGACTTGTTCCCAATCCTGCTGAAGTGAGAACATCTATATATATGTATGACTATGCTAAGAACTATACAGTTTACTTCTTGGATTATGGATGTCTACAGTGTATATGTGTATCTAGAAGAAAGCTGGATACCCAAACCTTTATCTTCTTACCTTTATCTTTTCCATAGCTCAACCAAAAATCACTGAAGAAAAGGAGTGATGAATATTTCATCGATTCTTTGCAGGAATCAGTTTAATAAGAGCTTCAAAGTTTATACTGAAGCAATGGCTTCTGACATCATCTACAACTATCAACTGGACGTGTGGTTCTAGATCAGGGGTGTCAAACTCGCCATGTGACGTGACGTATCATGACTTTTCCCCCATTGCCGGAGCTGGGGTGGGTGCGGTTTTGGCATGACACATCTGGCCCGTGGGCCGGCAGTTTGACACCCCTGTTCTAGATTATTGCTCTTCATTTACAATTGAGAAAAAAATCCAGACTGCTTTTACCTCCCAAATTGGCCACGCTATTTAAAATATATCATGACAATAAATATGCTAATAAATTGACTACAAAGCAACACAAACTGTTCAGTGCCAAATGTACACGAAGTGTTTTGTAGACTTCAGTATTACTGTATAAAATTGAGGGTAAAACTCTAATGCAATGATTATTTGGGTAAGCTTGCTTCCTGCAAATCTTTTAGCACAGAAGGCAAGTCAATCATGACAGGTAAGATGACTTTCTTCAAGCTGGCACTCCTTACAAATATGTTAAGACTAAAATTTCTAGCCTTTGGCCATGCTGGGTAGGCGTGCCGATAGCTGTAGAAGCAATACATCAAGAAGACACCAGGTTGCAGGAAGCCTGGGTAAGGCTTCTGAATGTTATAGAGGAATTATGACAAATGTTGTTAGTTAAGAAGATGACCTTGAAGAAAAAGCAACAATAGCTTCAAAAGTTCTCATAAGTATCTTATGTCATGTCTCTTTTATTTGATACTACCAATGCAGCTATGAGAAGCATTTTGGAATCATCATTCTTGCCTCTTTGATCTATTTAGTTCTAGAGACCAATTTGTTTCCTGAAAGCTTATGAGCAATTTGGATTGAAAACAATGTAAATCATAAAATAAAACATTAAAAATAAATATCAAAGAATGCCAAACCATTTAGTTCAACTGCTAGCAATAAGTAGCAATCAGGATGGCTATTGGGTTTGCCATATCTTTGCTAACCAAGGAATGTTTCAAGTATCAAGGAGCTGCACTCCTTATTTTACATAGCACCAAATGGTTTCGAGACCATCGATGGGTATTGTGCAAATATCCCTCCTATTTCTAAGGGATTTCAGCTCAGCTCTCTTTAACTAGTACATTTGTCAGCATTCTTCAACCACGGTCCCAATCAAGGAATATAATTTTTTCTTAATTAGACGAAACCCAGGGCTCAAGATCAGAGTCTGTTTATAGCTAGAAGTAAAACAAACTCTGGGGAATAAACTCCTGAAGCTAGGCCATGAACAATTGTCTTGCTTGAACACCAGTGTCAGTTCAAAAGTAGGAATGACGCTGGGGTCACAAACAATCTTATCCAGCCTTTTACATACATTTCCAGTTTCCAAGTTGACATGAATAATGCAGCCCCGCAAGCCACAAGGCTCCGTAGAAGAGAGACGCAAGACATCTTGAGCTATCCTTCGAGTTAGTTTCTCAGGGACTAAAACCCTTGAGCAATGCAGTCTAGTCTGTTTTGATTTAGAGAGGCAGTTCTCCAGCATTCTAATTAGATTCTGGCACGTTTGTTCCTCAAACACCATCTCATTAAAGTTGGGTTCAGGCACTGCAAAATCCCAATAGTCAAAGTCTGCAAAGGAAAAGTGAAAATTAGAACAGACTCTCCCTACTATCAAGAAACTAGCCACCCATCACTTCTAGCATCCAACAATTGTATTTAAGTTCATTGTGAGTATCATACGCACAAACATACCATTACAAACAGCTGTGGGTCATCAGACTAAAGCCAGATCTGATGCCACTAGAAAGGACAGACAACTTGCCAGATGGAACAGAAAATGTGAAAAAAAATACACACACAGCACAATAGACTCATAAAAAATAGGAGATCCAGCTATGTTTTTCTAAAGATTACAATTCTGGCAGGCTGTCAAGAACAGAGTCAAGTTGTTCCACACTGCATGCCAAAAAAGAATCAACTTGTTTACTTTGCTAAATTAAGAGAGTCCTGGACATAGATGCATCCCTCAATTGAAATTGATAGAGAAAATGAAGCAGTTTTCACACATTGTTCACACTTCAGAGAAACATCAGTGAGTTCATGTCTTAATGGTTAATTCTAAGCAAACATCTTTAGGTCTTGCTACATATCCTTTAAGCTTCAGTTTTGCAGAAACTAGTAATGCATTCAATTTACTTATATTTTGTTAATTTTGTTAACTAATTATTGCTGCCATTTTTTTTTAAAAAAAGACTATATTCCCATAGAAAAGAAAAAGTTTCATTATTTATAACGGAATTATATTTAAATAGCTAGGTTCTGATCCTCCAGCTGGCTTGCGTGCCAATGAAGCATCAAATCTACAATATTTGTCCAGTTTCTAATTAAGACTAAAAATTCTGGAGTACATCAATATGCTTCTGAAATGCTAAGGCTTAGCACTGCCTATTCCTTCTTTCAGCAAAACTTGAAAATATTTATATTTCTAGCCTAATGCAAGTTTGGGCTGTTTATTCTCCATTATTTTTTATGATGCAAATCATGTTGATAAACTATGCTGAGACTTCTAAATTGGGTAGAAAGTGTAAAAGTTATACCTCAACCTCTTAATCCACGAATCAAGTACAATTTTCAATATTAGGCTGTTTAAATTTACTCTATCCAAAAAGTGTATGGAATTTTGCAGATAACTTTTAAGCCAAGTTCCACTGTGTGCTTTTATTTTTCTGTCTACAAAAGATGGGTAGCTACAAAGACTGCATTAGAGAAAATATTCAAAACTGTCTCCACTAAATATAGTACGAGGCTACACCTCGTGTTTTCACAGAATAATATTATATGTAGCAATCCTGGGCCAAGGGCACATTGGCGCTTGCATGGCACCAAGAGATAGGACTTCCCAAAGTAGTGGGTGCGCTCAGATGAAAATTTAACATTGTATTTTATTAAAAGGCATTATTTGTCAATGATCTTTGAAAGTCTTCAGAGGCTAAATGTGGCCTCATGGTATCAGATGGAGCACTTCTAGTTTACTAGAATCTGGATTGCTTCCTGTTCACACGTGGCCACAATCCCAGTCATCCTATCTTACTTACCAGAGAAGGATGCCTGCTGAAATCGCTGCTGTATCAGTTCAGAATTTTTATTATTTAAGCTGTTGGTTGCAACCATTCTGAAGAAGTGCATTCACCATCAAGTCCGTGGTGCACCTTACAATTCTGACTACTGTGTGAGGAAGCAAATCCAATTGACTGAGAGATTGTTAGAAGATAAGGCAGGTGAACAGGAAAATAAGGGCCATTGTCCAGAGATCTAAGCCAACCCTGCAACTTTCTTGGCAAGGAAATCGACATGCTCAATTATAACATGTTTTTCAAATCCCCCAATCTATCCAAAAAGCTCCGAAATTATCTGGCAGTCTCTCTCTCTATCCCCCTCCCCAAGGAAGAAAAAATCCAGAGCAAATACTGCTTTTTCAAGATCAAAGAGGGTCAACTAGTGGCTGACACCTGCTCAGCCACAGACCACTCCTAGGAGTAAATTCCACCAGCTTTTATAAGGGCTACTCCTTGGTAAATGAATTACACCCCATGGATCTTGTGTCAAGGGAAATACTGTTTTAAGTCCATTCACAAACACATTTTAACGTTTCATTAGAACAAACTGCATTCTAACACGTCTTTGAGTTTAAATACAAAAAAAAAAAAACTTAAAAGGAAATGGAAAAATGGTTATTCAAGTTAAGCATTCGTTTATTAATACAATCTCCAGCACAGCTCTTACCTGCGAAAAGTAAAGGAGGGAAACTTTGTTAGAACAGGGACTGCAGTGTCATCAGAAAGCACTTATTGAATAGAGAAAGGAAAAGAAAGAGAGAGAGAGAGAGAGAAATTATAGATGCGAACTTATAGCCACCAATGAACCTCCCGTCCTTTTTAAATGCCAGCTTAGACATTTATAGACTGTAACCCGCCCGCTCTCCCTCCGCCGCCGCGAAGCCCCGCCCTATTCGCCCAAGGTCCTGGTGGCCACCCCCGATTTGGCAGTCCAGCTCTCTTCTCATTGGTCGCTGCTCTTTTAGGGGCGGGCAGTATCCCGCAGAACGAGGGATTTGAATCTGAAAGAGGAGAAGCCCGAGGGAGGAGGGGACGAGCGGTGACTTGGTTGGATAACGGGAGCGGCAGAAGAAGAAGCAGAGGTTGGGGAAAGAGGCATTGAAGTCACCTGATTCACTTCTGCGGGAGCGTTTTGACCCGCGCGCTGCGCTTGGAGCTGCTTCTTTGCTCTTTTACCGCGTCCTTGAAATGGCTGGGGAAGTTTGGGTGGGCGGCTGCAGGGCTCCTAGATTCACGGGGTCCAAGTCCCGAAGCGATAAACTTCTGGGGTCTGAAAGGGAGAGGGGTGGGTCCTCCGGTCCCCGTCCCATACGGGAGGGAGATGATGCTTTTCTTCTTCTTCTTCTTCTTCTTCTTCTTCTTCTTCTTCTTCTTCTTCTTCTTCTTCTTCTTCTTCTTCTTCTTCTTCTTCTTCTTCTTCTTCTTCTTCTTCTTCTTCTTCTTCTTCTTCTTCTTCTTCTTCTTCTTCTTCTTCTTCTTCTTCTTCTTCTTCTTCTTCTTCTTCTTCTTCTTCTTCTTCTTCTTCCAGAATTAATTAGTAAGGGTGGATAGAGAGCTAATCGCAGCTGAGCACAAAGAATAAATTAGCCAATAGAAGAGAATGTCTGTAGTTCAGGATTGGGACTGTGGACACTCCTTGGTGTTCTCCGAGCTTGGTTGTTTGTTTGCAGACGTTACCTACTCTGGTAACGAAAGTCTGCAAGCAAACGATCGGAGTCAGAGAGAGCACCAAGGACTCCACAGAATGAAAGAGGTTGCTGCTGATAGAGCTGACCCAGAGCGCGTTTTCAAGGTGCACCGTTTCGGTTTTTGAGCTGGAAGAAAAGCTGAGGGACATTTTGAACAATGCCAGTTGCAAGGATGTCCAACCTGGCATGTATCGTGCATTCCAGACGTGATCAAATCACTTTTCTAGATGACATTTTGGCGTTTGCCACCAGACTTACTCTCTAATTATAACCAAAGTGGCAGCACGTATGTCCTTAGAGTAGTATTAAGTCCTACTAGCAGTGTGCTAAAAACGAGACTGTGTCAAAGGGGGGGAAAAGGATCCAGTGGCTTCTCCCAGATCTGAAATTGCTGTGCAAGCAGAAAGTCTGCACATGCTGCTGTGTCAAATGTCCTGGAGAAGTTGTGTTTTAGCCCATCTGCACTGCTTCAAAACTGCTGATTGAGAAAAATTATGTTAGAGAAACTTCTTCACTCTTTCTGGTTTATAAGCTGACTTATTTATTTTCTTTAATCAACTTGTAACCCTGCTTATCTCACAACAGAGACTTTGGATCACTAATACAGCATTAAAAACTCAGATTCAACTACTTAGAATAATAAACATGCAAAAAGACAAAAGAGGACAACAGTTGTCTGCAAATGGCATCTCAGTCTCCTGGGTTCAATTAACCTCTCGATGCCCATACCTGGGAAAACAGTCATGTTTTAAAGCTTTGCACAATTCTAAAACCCAGGTGCGTGCAAAAAGAAAAAAAAAACCCACTAGAGGTAGATCAGATAAGGAAACCAAAGTTAGGCATGCTAATACCACTTACAATATTAAAAATCTTTAATCTCCCCATTCTCTCCCTTTATTTTCTAGAGAACTAAGAGAGGTCAAGTCTGAGATGTTTTCTCAAATTACATGTCTGCCTCAGACTCAAATAGGTTTTATATGATCCTTATCTTGGTTACCACGAAGGCCTTTATAGGTGACAACCAGCATCTTGAATTACACCTGGAAGCACACTGGCAACCCGTACAGTTTTCAGAGCAAAGGTGCAACATGGGTGTATCAAGGTGTACTTGAATGTTCTTCCATAGCAGAACATTAGAGCACATTGCAGTAATATATTGGAGCTAACCAAGGCAGGACTGGCCTTGAAAAGTGCCTCTGGTTTCAGGAGAGGATGCACAAAATGAAGGCATGCAAAAGTTCTCCTAGTTGCCACCAGCTCTTGTTCCTTTTCTCCTCCACCACAAGCATTAAAATCTCATGTCCTGCTGTGGATGTAATTGCTAGGTGTGTTATTTTTGTTGTGATTATGGACTGGATATATATTTGCAAAGGCATCTGTCAACCACTGATTGATATCCCTAACCCATTTAGTAGGGGGGGGGAGGAAATAATTGAACGTAATCAATTGATGTGCGGGCTTTTTTGCACATGGAAAAAGAACAAGAGCTGCTGCCTGTCCATCATCATCATAAATAATAGCATGTGTTGTTTAGTGTTGGCTCAACCTACAGAACACAGAATAACAGACCTGGAAGAGATATTGGAAGTTTTCTAATCCAGCTCCCTGCAGGACAGCCCACAGCACTGTAGACAAATTGCTGTCCAATCTCTTTTTTAAAAACCTCTAGAGATTGAGCTCTAGAGCACTGGGCCTTCTGGAGGCTAGCTATTCCAATGATTAATTGTTCTCACTGTTAGGAAATTTCTCCTTAGTTCTAGGTTGGAGTTTCTTTGATAAATTTCCATGTTGCATTAACATGTTGCATTAATCTTGCATTGAGAGACTAACCTCATGCATTTAAGTTGCTGCACTATATAGACATAACCTGTCAGTTCAGCAAATATTCAAAACTGAATTGATTTGGAAAATAGTGGCTAGGTTAATTGTTCTTATGGTAAATTCAATTGACTATGGAGAAGTATGAGTCCAATCAAAGAGGCTATACCGTTTTTTAGATGCCTGCATTTCCCATAATTCCCTGTCAATTTCCAGATAAATAATTCCCAGTTAAACATTGCCCATGTAGCTGGGAATCTGGGAGTTTTAGTCCAACCATTTGGAAAGAACCAGATTGGGAGAGCTGAACAAAAGCACAAGAGTTGAGGTTACAAATCTCTGAACTATTGTCATTGAATTTATCATTGATGGATGCAGTCCAAACCATTTCCATGGGGCTTCCAAATTCCCAGAGTCCCAGTATCTCCCAAACTTCCATATGTTGGCTTATGATACTAGTGTATAAACTTGATTTGAGTTGTGTAAAATGACTTCCTGGATCTGCTCTCTCCCCCAGACGAATCATTTGTATAAATCTACAGTAGATGAGGAAGGACGCCAGTAACTGTCATCTTGGATAGGACCCAACCAGCTTTGTGGTTTGAGTTCAAGAAAAAATAATTTTAAGAATCTGTGAAAACTGACTGAAATTGGAGCTCTGTTATGACGTCCTCTACAAGGTTTGCAGAATTGAAAGGAAAAAGTCAGTACAGATGAGCATTAACCATTCCTATTACAACTGCACTGAAAAAAGTGACTTATGACCATTTTTCACACTTATGACCATTACAACATCCCCATGGTCACGTGATTTACATTCGGATGCTTGACAACTGACTCACATTTATGATGGTTGCAATGTCCCAGGGTTATGTGATCATCTTTTGCGACCTTCTGACAACAAAGTCAATGGGGAAACCAGATTCACTTAACAACAATGTTACTAATTTAAGAACTGTAGTGATTCACTTAATTAAATGTGACAAGAAAAATTGTAAAATGGAAGAAAATTAACTTAACAAATTTCTTACTTAGCAACATAAATGTTGGGCTCAATTGTGGTCGTAGGTTGAGGACTACCTGTAATCTCTTCTGGGTTCTGTGATGAGACAACTTACCCAGATGAGGAAACGTGCCCAAAAATTAACCTGGAGGACATGTATTATATCGGCTAACCCATATGTGATAAGTCTTTGGATTCACATGACAAATTGGAACTGACACTAAATTGGTTAAATAAATCATGTAACTGTGACCATGAAGTTGTGGAATCGAATTAACATAAAAAAACAGATGACAGATAATGAGAAAGAACTCTTGAGAACCTGGCGGGTTCTTAGTCAATTAAAGGTGACAATAATGGCTATTTTTCAGTGCTATTTCATGGCTTTTTCCCTTTCTAGCAAAGTGAATGAAGTAGTAATGAAGCTTTCAGATCTTCCAGTGGAAGAGGAATATTCCATCCACCGATCCCTGAGAAAGCAGTTTGGAGCTGACTGTTCTTGCTTCTTGATTCAATCAGTTCTTACTTTCTTCCCTTCCAAAAGCAGGGGGAATACATGGAATATAATCCAATTAAATTCCCACTTCTTACACTACCAACCCTCATGGAGTAAGAAAAATGTCACACCGTACAGAATGAAGAATGTCACAAAGACAGAATGAAGTATTGTGTCATTCTTTTGTGTTCTTCACAACATATTTTCCATACATTTGTCTAGGGGCAGGGGTAGGCAAAGAAACTCTGAAAAGATGCCGTAAGGAACAATTTGTAAGGGAGGGCCTTTAATTATAAGAAATATAAACAAATATTCTAAAGGCTTCCCACCTGCTTTGCTCCCTTTTCTTTGCTTCATTCAAAAACCGTTGAGAGTTGTGAAAATGAAATGTCAATTTTGTAAATAAATACTGTCTCCATAGCAGGTTACTGTGACAAGTGTATTGGGAGAAAGAGAAATGTTCCAACCAGTGTATGTAAGAGGAGAAGCGCCAGGAACAGAACACTACACCTTTAGCAATGGCTGGCTCACGTCCAGGAGCCAGGACAAGGCAAGACTTCCACTCATGACAAAATAGACTGTCCACAAAATTCAGAAATAGATCAATGTGCTTCCAAACACAGTCAACAACATGGTGTCAGTTACATTGGAGGGTGATCTTGAAGTGCAAAATACTGCTGCAGAAGTGCTCAGATTCAGGAAAGTCATCAACAGAGATATTTTTTTTTATCCCCCCTTTCTTTGAGTTCCTATTTCAGGCTACCAGTTTAAATCCTAAATCCTTGCAAGATACTTGGTATTTTCTGTGCAAAAGCTAAAGATTTCAAACCCTTAAAATTAGGTTACACAATACAGTTAAGTTCACATACAAAGTTATGCCCAAGTAAAACATCTTATGATTTAAGGTAATGTCTTAATTCGCACAAACATGCTAATGGCTAGAGTCCTATAATACACTGAATTATAGATTATGCAATCCATTTCAATCTAATCAAAGATGTTTTTGCCAGTGTATGAACCAGTGTTTTTGAGAACTTGAACATATGGAAGAAGTAATTATCACAAATTCAATAAAGCTTAGCTCCAGGCACTTGTACTTTAATACAGTAATGAGATTTCTCTGGTTGTTTGTGAATCACCATTTATAACAGATTATTCACTCCTTTGTAACTCTGGATTTTCTTTTGCGTGTATGTCTAAGTGCATGTAAACTTTGATCTAGCATAACTCATCTTCCAATATTCTATGTGGGACTGGCCCTGAAGACTACTTGGAAGTTGCAGCTCAAAGTTATAGATTTGGTTTGCCCATATAACACCTCTACTTTGACATCTACACTGGATATCAGCCTGTTTCCAGGTGCAATTCAAGGTGTTGGTTGTTACCTTCATGACTTAGACCTGAGTACTTTTGCCCACTCCCAATTCAGGAAGAACAGGCTTCTTTGAGTCTATATATTCAGAAGAACCATCAACAAGAGCCATGAAGACATCCCTTTTGCCCCTTAGTAGTGCTGGATTGTTGAGTTGTGTGCAGTCACCAGGTAAATGTCCAAACTGTTCTAATTAAGAATCCCACCAGCCTTGCTCTCTTTCTTTGCTGCATTTAAAAACCCCTCAAGTCCAGTCTAAATATATGAGTGACTGTGATAAATCATAATAATTCTAAGTTAAAACATTATGGCATAAACCGGTTGTGGTGATCCCAGTAGTTATTGTCACACTGGGTGCTATACCAAAAAATCTTGGAAAGCACTTACAAAAATTGGCTCATGACAAACTTTCCATCTGTCAATTACAAAAGGCTGCACTGTTTGGATCCATTTTTATACTCGCCAATACATTACAACATCCTAGGTTCTTGGGAAGAACTTGATACATGCGAAGGCCAATACCAGCTAAAGAATTGGAAGCTGTGATTTCACATTGTTGTATATCTACAAACAATACTTTTGATATTACAACATCTGCCTATCCCAGGTTCTTGGGAAAGTCTCGATAGATGGGCAAAAATACTAAATCCAATCTAAATACCTGTTTGACTATGTGACGAACCATAACAATGGCTTGCAGTGAGCAGAACTGAAAACATCTGGTTTGAAGGTCACAAACACAGATTAGCTTTTCCCAGATTTTGCCAAGTCTTATATTAAAGTCATAGCTGTCATAGTTTTCATCTGCCACTAAGTATTAGCAGCTATTTGTTTTTCAATTTCCAAAATGAACAATTATCTTTAGAATGAGAGTCTTAACCATTCAAACAATTTTAGATTTATCCAGATTTAGGTTTTAAGTTTCAAGTTTTATATTTATTTCACTTCCATATATTTTGATCCTCCATAAAAAGATTAATTCGCTGCTTCTGTTAGTATAAAGGTGGGGTGGAAATCCCCCTCTTTCCCTTTCGGAGGTATTTTGCTTCTTGGGGATCTTTTCCAGGAAATTAAATGTAAAATAGAAAAGAGAAGATCGAATTCCTCATCCAGTTTCAAGCACACTGTTCATAGTTGTGCTGGTTAGTGCTTTTGGACTTCAGTTGCTAGTAGCTTGGGCTGGTACGATGCAATATGGCCAGCCTTTCTCCTGTCGGGTTAGAAGGCTTTTCTAAGTCAAGCGGAACAGCCGCCACTGTTCCAGAATAGCTGGAGCAGCCTTCTTTCTTCGTCGCCTCTCCGGGGCGACTTAGACCCATTTAGGGTCCCCTAACAGGACAAAATTAGCCACGGGGGTACGGAGAATCTGCAAGCCTGTGACGGGTCGCTACCATGCAAAAACGGAAGTCCTCCCACTGATTAATTGTTCTGACTGTCAGGAAATTTCTCCTTAGTTCTGGGTTGTTTCACTCCTTGATTAGTTTCCATCAGTTGCTTCTTGTCCCGCCTTCAGGTGCTTTGGAGAATAGGTTGACTCTCTCTTCTCACAAGGCCTCACAAGACCACTTGAAAAAATATGTTAGATGAACAGTTTACCTAGTTTGGGGTGTTCAAACAGAAATACAGTTTTCAAATTGTGGATACCCATACTCTGTTCTATATTAGTTTAACCCTTTTTATATGCAGAGTCCAAATTCGGAAACCCTAAAAATTGGAACATCTTCAGAAAAGACTACAATTATGCCCAAGAATGGGAAAATAAAGATCTATGAAGTAATATTAAGAGAACTGGTATATTTAGTTTTGAGAAGAAAAGACTGAGTGGGGGATATGACAGCACTATTCAGATGCCTGAGGGTGTTCTTGAAACAGGGGAGTAAAAACCCACTCTCTGTCATCCCAGTGTGTAGGATCTGGAAAAATAGATTTAAATAACAGGGAGGGAAATTCTGGTTAAATCTGAAGAAAACCTTCCTACGATAAGACCAGTTTGACAGTGAAACCAATTACCCAGATAGATGGTTGGCTCCTCTTCACTGCCTGTTTTCAGGCAGAACCTAGATAGTGAGTTATTTGTTAGAAAAGATTTAATTTGGACCTGACATTAAGCAGAGGGGAAGATTCAGTGATATTAAAAAATCCCTTTTCCAACATTAACCCAGACTTTTTATGACAAGCTTACCTATGGCTAAAAATTGCTACTGGATTAGTGCAATTTTTAGTTTCCCTTGACACTGAGGCATACAGTAATTACTAAGTTTGCATAACCCACTATGTTCAGCTAATTTAAGACTAACCCTGTAATATGACATTGTGATTTTAGTGCACCTTTGCTTCCCAAATGTTAAATGAAAACTCATGTAGATTGTGTCCTCCAAGGATTCATCTGATGATGCTTCCACAACCATCCAAAGTCAGTGACCATCAATGCATTTTGTGACAGCAGATTCCATAGTTCAACCTTGCTGTATCAAGGTTGCTGTAGTTTTTTTGCTTTGCCCTGTCATTACTCAGTTTCACCAAATGACCCCACTTTCCAACATTACAACTGAGAGGAAAAGTTTTCTATTTACTCCCTATATCTACATTTCATGTTCTCCTTGGCACCCTGGACATAGGGTGGTCTTTTACTTTATTATGCATGTGTTTTGCTGCCACTTAATCCCTTTAAGTGGTTAGAAATTCTGCAAGTTTCTAAGCTTACATTGCTGAATGGAACTTTGGGGAAATAAAGAAGAGGTTAACATGGGAACAAGGGAGCAGATGATCTTGTATTAACAAACAAAAAAAATGGTGGGTTTTTTCACCTAATTACATCAATTATCTGTGTCCTATCCCAGCCCTCAAATTACTGGCCTATCCCAAATTTAAAATTATTCCTAACCCTGTTTCCCTGAGAGGGACATCTCACCTTCCATCTGTATCTCTCAAGTTCTCTCCTGATTCAACTACCCAATCGTTACAACCTCAAGCCCAAATTAATCATTTTATATAGTTCAGGCCCCTTCCAACTCTGTTATTTTGTTATTCCCCTTGAAGCTTAAAAAACAAACTAAGCCTTTCATCATACAGATTTTGCAGTTGCCCTTGGCCATATCAACTGTATTTTTTTCCGTATCTTCCCAACTCTGTAATATCCTTTTTTTTAACATGCAGAGAATAGAAAAATACATATTTTTATAAATACATAATGATATCCGTAGCTTTAAGCAACCATACACTACATCAATATTTGGGGGTTGTTTTTATATAATTTTTATTAAGAATTTTAAAGGGAAAATAAATACAAGAAATGATATAAAGTAAAATGAAAGGAGAAAGAACAATAAAAAGACAAAAGTGTAAAAAGAACAAATAGAAATTGTTTCTGGTTTCCTTTGTAGCAAGTATAATTACAAATACAAAATTATCACTTACTCTATGATTACAAAAACAAATTATCTATTTTTAATCATCAAAACTAAGTCATAGGTTCATATTTTTTCTGCTTCTAAGAAAAGGCTATTAGCAGGGACAAGGTCTTTTCTCTAATTAAGAAAGTCAATTAGATATCTTTTCAAATTCTATCAGCTTCACCAACCATTCCTTTTTTGTAGGTAATGTCAAATCTATCCACTTTGTGCATATAACAATCTTGCTGCAGTTGAAATACTTAAAAACAAAATTCCCTGACTTTTTCCAGATGTTTGTCCATTACTCCCAAAAGAAAAGCCTCCACTATCAATTGTATGTTAATTTTTAAAATTTTCTGAATGAGTAGTATATGTGTTTGTATCCCAAACTGCCTGGGTTTTTTACATTTTAGTTTTAAACTATATACCACAGCTACACATTTTTGAGACTGACCCACACCTATTGTTTCAGGTTTTAAGCACCTTCTTAAAAATGTATTAGATGAAATATGAATTCAATGTTCTTTTGATTTATAGTTTTTAATATTGCTATTATGCAGGGAAAAAGCACTGGAGGCTTTCCTCGGATGCCATGATTTGCTTTGGATGCTGTATTAGCTGACATTAGGCCTGAAAACATGTTTATGATTTTTTAAATTTTGATCTCACTGAAGTTTCAAATTAAGAAACACTCAATTATTTCTTGTTGCCAATCTGGTTAGAAAATATATGTTTGATCGCAACCTCAGCTGTGTTTTGGTTCTCAGCTTAGCTCAGTGATTCTATACTGTGAAATATCAGCACCATCCTATGATGTATATTCCTATAGAAATTAATTTGGAACATGTAACTACAAACACTTAGCATAGCAATCTCAAAAAGAAGCTGATTCATATATTATGGGGCAGCTGCCATACCTTGGAAGGAGGTGATCTTACTGGCAAATATCAACATTTCCAGTAAGAGCATGTTAACCTGACATTGTAGACTGTTTTTTCATAGATTAATGAAAACTGAAGGACAAGCAATTTGCTGGGAATTCTCCATGTTGATTAGTAT
Source organism: Protobothrops mucrosquamatus (assembly GCF_001527695.2). Classification (NCBI taxonomy): domain Eukaryota; kingdom Metazoa; phylum Chordata; class Lepidosauria; order Squamata; family Viperidae; genus Protobothrops; species Protobothrops mucrosquamatus. Next base: position 91,290 of record NW_015386300.1, read on the forward strand.
TCCAGCCATTTCAAAAGTGGTTGGTTGTCCAATGCTTTCTTTTTTCTAAAAATAATATGACAGAAATTAAAGTAACAAATTTAAAAATCAAGAAACCAATGGCTTGATAAGGGTTGGAGCTACCAGATATGCAGTGGGAGAAAAGTGATTCTCTCTCATCCATTTAGTGAATTGAATTGAAATATTTATTACGGTCAAAGATCAGTATAATTAAAAATACTCAATGAGTATCTAATTAAAAGTTCTAGAATAAAATAATGACAAATAACAAATAAAATCTATGTTAAAAATATAATTTGGCACTCTATCTATCTGTTGCATATAAACAACAACACGGAAGGTATAATAATATTAGTCCTTAAATTGTGAGAGCTATAGTCATTAGATACTAAAATACAGGGTGATAATATTAAAAAAATTGATGCACTAATTGTGTAAAATAGTTATGGATTCCGCCGAAGCTTCCGCCAGGTTCCGCCGAAGCTTCAGTGTGCTGTGCAGAATCTAGTTCCCTGTGCTGTGACTATGATCTATTCATCTTTAAACAACCACTGAAGATAAACAGTGTCGGAAGGGCCTATTCATTATCAGGAAAATAAATTTTGTTTGAATGACTCTATAAAAAGAGCAGTGAGGAAGGTTGTGTCCAGAGGGTTCCACTTCTCCAGAATCACAAGGACAGAGCCTTTCAACCAGTGATATCTCTTTATATTTGCTGTCCAGGACGGCTGAGGGAAGCACATGGCATCGTGGAAGTGAAAAGGCTTTCTGATGATTCACTGTCTCTAACTGGCTAAGATAACTGGCAGGGGTGACAATATATCTGATAGAATATGGAGCCAGAAACAATGGAGCTTTCTCTACATCAGCTTCCTCTCTATGTCTTCTACCCTTTATCTCAGGATTTGTTTTAACTGATTACAGTCCAACTTGAGTACTGAGGATGGAGAAAAGCCTAATTTAACAAGGTTTGACTCCACACATCCATTTAGTGTAGAACTACAGAAATCCAAATTGGCCATAGATGACAGCAAAACTTCAGAAGTTTATATTTCTCTTTGCTGCCATCAAGGGGTCACCTGGACTTTTGCTGCCAAGAGATGCAGCTTGGCCAAAGGTCAGTCAGTGAATTTCTATGGCTGAAGGTAGACTTGAAGCTTGCTTATCCAGTGCTGGTCCAACACCTTAACCACTATACTACACTGTGTACCTATTATCAAGCTTGTTAGTTTCAGAAATATGGATCTCAATCCTAGAATGCTTAGAGTGCCTATGCTTGCTTGGAAATTTGGGGAATTGAAATTCATATATCTGTAGAACAGGAAGGCTGGAAAAAATCTGCTCTGGTTTCTTCAAGTTATATCTTGGATATAACTTTCACAATGCCCATTCATCTTTGGAGCATGTTTTCAACTTCACAATACATACAAAAAAGAAATGGGCCCCATCATAGTGCTGTGACACTGCTTTCATTAGTCTGACCTCTTTTGTCCCATATACACATTGCTGAATACTAGATTATCTATTGCTACTCTTAATAAGTTATATATATTATACAGAATGATTGTCTCTATTTACCTTTAGTTACAGAGTTGAATTGTTGGTTGTTCTCAAAGATTTTCATAGAAATATAATTATTTCTTATGGGATATGAAACTTGGGCTCTGAAACCTGTTGAAACCATTTGAATGCATAAATGCATATATGTGTACAGCCACTCCATTAATGGGTATTTCTATATTTAAAATATGGCACGGTGTATAAAAATATAACTACTGTATACAAAGAATGTATTTAAGGCTGCAACACCCATGCTTTCTTTGGATAAATCAGGCCAAATATGCTCACATATAACTTTCCTACCTTATTTTTAACATGTTAAAACCATGACTCTGTTCCTGGAGAAGCTGAAAAATAGTCTCATTTTCCTCCAAACATAGTTCCTGCCTTTATACACAACAAATTTAGATTGTGGTCCAATAATACAAAAACTGATTTTGGAATTATGGAATGGATAGCTTAATGTAGAACAGGATACTTGTTTGATATGGCATTCTCTGGAAGATTTCTTTAATAATAATACTTTAGTATGATAATTAATATAGCTAGTCTTTGACTTAGAACAGTTCATTTATTGACTGTTCGAAGTTACAACGGCACTGAAAAAAGTGACTTATGGCTGTATTTCACACTTTTGACCATGGCAGCATCCCCATGGTCACATGATCAAAATTCAGATGCTCCATCAAATCCAGAGTTTGCATTAACAAGGTATTTAAAAGCTCATGCAAAATAAAATATTTTTCATGAAATATATTTTTGTTATAACAATCATCCAAGCCACATAAAAAAACAAAGAACAGAATAACCTTAACACTTTCCTCTCGTGACTGCTAGACCCTGAAAATTGATAAAGCCAAAATTTTGTTTTGAGGGTCTTGTTTTATTTATTTATTTTGCTCTTTGGGAGAGGTTAAATGAGATTTTGAGGTGCAAATGATTGCAAATATTTGAGACATCCACACAACCCCTTTAAACTCTTCCCTGAAAAACTTTGGTTTAGCTTGGTGCAACCCCCTAAAGCTGAAAGAATTTGCACACTCCTGATTACAATGTACAGAGTAGATTACCTTAATGCTTGAGCACATTTGCACAGTGCTAGAAAACCTTGGTCCCAAACTGTAAGGAGATATGATTAAGCTAACAAAAACAGTAACTTATGAGATAAAATAATTACGTACACTGGTTTTTGAACAGGCACAGCACCACCTGATCTGTGCCCTGTGCCCTTGTGGTTTTATGCTCAAAGTCCTAAATATGAATACTGTATGAACAGACAAGTGTGTTACGTTTCTTAAAGTCAAAACTGTAGTAGACCATGCTGTTAATACTAGCGTTAGTAATTCAGTATGTACCATACTTTGTATCCTACATAGCAGATGGCCATTGCAAGACCAGTGACTATATCTGGAACGTCTGCACTTGACATAATTGTGAAACCTGGACTATTGACCTTATTCATCTCTTTGAGTCAAAATTCTCAAGAGGCCACCCACTATCTCTATTATTGGAGCACTTGGAAGGGAGATTTCTCAAATCAAAGACAGATCTTTATTTATTGCTGTAGGAAACAATGGAGAGATGTTGCAGCTTCTACATGAGTAAGATTTACATTGGATAGAGGAAGATATGTGAGTAAAGATATGGGTAAATTAGCTTGAAACTATTAATAAAAAGGTCTGTATCACTGCTGTCCACTGATCTTAATTGACTACTAATCTGTCTTTATGCTTGTGGAAAAGGAGAGATTAATTTAAAATCTAGAATCCATAAGAAAAATCAGTCCAAACTCAGAGTAAATGTAAATTGAGAATTTGCATTGACAAGCTTTTTAAAAGGCCATGCAAAATAACAATATTTTACATAAAATATAATACTTTTGTTATAATAATCATCCAATCCACATAAAAAAAAAACCAAGAACAGAATAACCCTAACACAAGTGGAGTTACTTTTCACTCCTACCAAGGACATTTTGTGATATTTTATATTGTTGTAAGCTATCAGGACAGAATGAGGTTGAAGGATGCACATTTTAATAATAATAATAGCTGGGTCTTGAATCAGGAGCTATGCCATATCTGTAGTATGTGTTGCATGATGATTCTGTAATAGACTATATTCACAATGCATAAATACATTAATTAATGAGCTGTACATCAGTATATTAATACCGGTTTACACTTGCTAGCACACAATTCCACTGATCATATAATGCCCTGGTATTCTGATAATTTGTAGGTTTATTTGTGTTTATAATCATGTCTGAACATTGAAAAATCAAAGTAGACCAAAAGCATATAATTGGAATTAGACCAAAAAGGAAAAAAAAATGCTGGGAAAGAACTGAACTTACACAGCATGTGGGAGACTATAATAACAAAGAATTCAAGGATGATCAACAAAAGATGTTCTCCAAACAGCATCTGTGCAAACTGGATGAGACAATGGCATCTAGTGAAAAGCTACCAACTAGGGAAGCTTTGCTGAAAGAATAAAACATACACAGATTTTGAAATGACTTTTAGAAGTCCAGAGAGATTCAGTCTTCTCTACACTTTTCATTACACCCAGTGAATCCTTCAGTGCCCTATGGATAGAAAAGCACACTGTAGATAAAAATAAGAAATATTTTTTTAAAAAAAATGATTTTGGCCACCAGACATCTATAATGTTAAGAAATGACTAAGCAGAATAAACACGATAATTCATCTGCTCTGAAAGTCATCCATGTATCAATATGTTAAAGCCAATATGATATTTTTCATCTGATAGTCATATGCTTAGTCATTCATCATAAACTATTATTGACTGACAACTGCTTCATAGTTAGTTGTGCTTTCCAATATTTACTAGATCTTCTCATTATTATCTACATGATGACATCATTTGATGTTATGAGATCAAATCACTTACGTTAGCATTGCTATTCTTTCCAATTTACTACCATTTCTAATAGATCTGATTTCCAATTATGCTTAGATTCTATTCATAGTCTTCACTCATGTGGTTTATTGACCAGTTGAAATGCCTACCGATAAGCTTGTTGCTTTGTGACCAAGGATCTTGAGTAAAATAATAGAGAAAACAGATTATAAAAGCAGAAGGCAATGATTATCACCATAAATACAACAAAATTAGAATTGGGGAAGATGTCTGGAGAAGGCATTGAAAACACAGGTGTCATTCTAAAAAGGCCCTTTCTCTAGGCATAGCCTGCCTAACTTTTAAAGGTGGAAGACCAACAAGAAAAATATCAAATTTGACACAGGCTTATATGATAGTAGTAGAAAGTGGTGAGGGTGAGTAGAAAGTGAGTTTGGATGACCACCTTCTTTTGAGTTTGGATGACCACCTTCTTTTGTTTCAAGAAAATTCTTTGTTTAATGTAAAATTTTAGTACCTTATATAATAAATCATTCTTTGGAATAAGGAATAAATGTTGAATTTAAGGAATTTTCTCTTTGCTGAACTAAAGTGCATCAACCCATAACTGAAGAATCAGAAATTATTCTGGAATAAAAATTGCTTACCCTATTTCTGAACCCTTGCTTCTACTGCTTCTATTTCTACACAGATGCTTTCTCCAAGTTAATGGGTGTTAAAGCCTAAAAGATGTTATGCATCTTGATGAGGTATCAGAATAGATAGAAAAATAACATTGCAACAGGTAAGGATCACATGTGGGTTGGGGATGAAATTGCACTAGGCTGTGTTTATGCCATAATTTGGTACAAGTGGGAAAAACCCTGGTACAATAATCTTTCTTTACATGTACTTTTCTTTGGAAGATTTCCAAAGGATTAAGAAGTCAAGACGCACATGCCAACATTATCTATGAATTTTAAAGATGAGTCCTTTGGAACAATCAACAATTATATGTTAAGAACATGAAAATACAGAGATTCAGATCTTTCTGTATTGATTGATAATTCGTAGCCATGATTCCAGGGTTCTGTCATCACTCTTGCCTTCTGTAACAACATTCTTTCCATGGTTCATATAGCCTCAGTTCTGCTGATCTTTAGGACAGCCTTAAAAACTTGGCTCTTCCAATACACCCCAGGCCAGGAGAATGTGTAAGCCCAATGGAATATTATGGGATATTTTAGTTTAGTTTTGTCCCATTACAACCCCCCCCCCCCTTTATTTTTGTTATTCTAACAATGTGTTTTTAATCCTCACACCAGGTCACTTTCAGTCACTTGGAGATTAGGTGCCCATAGAAATTGAATAAAAAATCAATCAATGAATGTAGGATTAGTAATATATTTAATTTTTTAAAAAATAAAACTGAGTGGTTACTTTTACTGATAGCAGTACATATTGTTCCTCATTAGTGGCAAAAATGCTAGTAAATTGCAACATTCTTTTCTAGCATGCACTCAACTAGAAAGTTGTAAACAAATTAATTTGTGAGGAACTCACAGCTCATACTATGTGCATGGAAATATTTTTCAGTATCACTTTATTATAAATTTGTCTTAAGTTCTATAAAGTTGTCTATGTTAAGTTAGGCATATGTTTTTAAAAATCAATTTGTTCACCTCTGTTTCATCATTCATGAAAAACAACGGATATTACAGAAAGGTGCAGCTTAAACTCACATGCTATGTCTGCATTAAAACCTGATTTATCTTTACAGCGTGAAGATAGCAGAAGTTAGTTGTTAACACTGTAAGATAGAATTTGATTCATGGAAATTGCTGATATTGCTATACAATATTGCTACCTCCGAGACCGCCTTCTGCCACAGATTCCCTCCCATAGACCGGTACGCTCCCACAGAGTGGGTCTCCTCAGGGTGCCGTCGGCCAAGCAATGTCGGCTGGCGACCCCCAGGGGGAGGGCCTTCTCTGTGGGTGCCCCTGCCCTCTGGAACGAACTACCCCCCGAGATCCGGATTATTCCGGATCTCCTTACTTTNGCGGGCCTGGCCTAGGGAGGATTTTTAAACTGGGTTTTTTAGAAATTTTAATTATCACAACATAAAAATTTTGGTTTTAATTTGGTTTTATTCGGTGGGGTGTGTGGGTCTTTCTTTGTTTTAATAATGTTGTGAGCCGCCCTGAGTCCTTCGGGAGAAGGGCGGGATATAAATTGAAATAATAAATAAATAAATAAAAGTGCAAGGATTCTTTCTGATTTGGAGCTACAGATTGAACTGCAAAAATCTGAATGGCCATTGGCCATTAGATGACAGCAGGCAATTGGTGATTCTATTTTTTTTTCTTCTCATCTAGTGGCAATCTGGATTTTTGCAATCCAGCTCTGATCATCTAATGCACTCATTCTTTTGCAAGTTGGGGGCTCCAGATTATTTGGGCAAATTGACATGGGGCCACACGTCTTTTTCAGGATTATTGATTAATCTTCATCCTACCCATTGATGCAGATGCAGAAAAGATATTGTTTCTTCATATTTCCAGGGCAATGAGAATTCTGTAAGGAGGACCGTATATGCTTTGGTAGACCTGCCCAATGGTGTGCTTGTTTTTGTGTTCCTTTCTATTCGTTGCCGGATATGTAGATTTTAAACAGCAAATTGTTTTCTCCCCCAAAGGGGCCAATAATGTAGACATCATATAGCTATTAATTTTTAGTTTTCCAGCATATCTGCACCCAAGTGGAGTTAGATGATCTTAGACTACTTCTAGTCCCTAAATAATGCCTAGACAGGTCACTGTGGATAAGGGATGGAATAAATCATGTTAGCAATTAACGTTTTTGGAGATCTACTTGAGACAGGAATGACAGCTAGGAAATAAAAGCTTAATATTTCATCTTCCTAAAAATGATCTGCGGTCAGCCATAATGCCACAGATCTGCTTATTCTTCCCCCCACCCCATTCTCTTTGCAAGATGATGCTACTCAGAATCACCTGACCCATTTTTAAGAAAAAGGGCTACTTAAAAAATATCTATATATATATACTCCTAGGGAAAGATGGCAGAATAGGATTTCAATAGTCATATGTAAAACAATTGTAACTTTTGCTAGGTTGAGTGGAAACCTCTATCATAGAGGTTTTTGGGGATGACCTCAGGACTTGTTCAGTGGAGTGCTCAAGACAGGAAAAAAAAGAACTTTTGATGTTGGGTTTTTCTGAATAATATAGCTTGTTATAAAAATGGCTAGAATTTTTAGTAAGGTAAAGTAAAAAACTTTTAAGCTGTAATTTCATTCTGTACTTTACTGTGCTGAAAAATGTTGGAAGTCAATGCTTTTTTCTTCTTTCCCCCTGTACCTAGACTTTTCTTCTTCCTTTCTTCCCCTTTCCCCTTTTCCTATCATCTTTATTTTCATTTGTATTTTACATTATGATAACTTTAATAAAACAAACTAATTCACCTAGGAAAAGGACTTGCTCCGTGGATCACTGCATGCCTCTGCTGTTCTGCATATAACCCACTACCACAGTTAGTCCTTTGCCTGATCCTAGCTATTGTGCTTGCATAATCCGCATTTGCTTTAATCGGCTGTTCACAAGATTACATAATCAGATTTGCACAACGTTTGATAACTGGAGGTCGATGGAGCTAAGGATACAACTTCTTTAATCAACGAGGCACTCAAGTCTGTTTGCACTTCAAACATAGCCCCATCTTTACATTCCAGTGTATATTTGTGTTGCAAGCATAGATTTTTACAAGCCAAGCAACTTCTGTGTTAAATGTACCAGAATTTCAAATCCTGCTAGAGATAAAGTCTTCCATGAAGAGAAATGCATGCAGAGCTCTGGCTATTGTCTGTTGTTTCCACCTTTCCTGAATGATCAGATGAGATTCCAAAGTAGGTTGTGATGAGAACAGAGTGAAAAAAAAAACTTGCTGCAGGCAGTCAATATTTAGTACAGGTAGTCCTCGACGCATGGCCACAATTGAGCCCAAAATTTCTGTTAAGGGAGACATTTGTTAAGTGAGTTTACAACCTTTTTTGCCACAGTTGTTAAGCCAATCAATGCAGTTGATAAGTTAGCAACCTGGTTGTTAAGTGAATCTGACTTCCCCATTGACTTTGCTTGTGAGAAGGTTGCAAAAGGTGATCTCATGATCTTGGGACACAGCAACGGTCATAAGTATGAACCAGTTGCCGAGCATCTGAATTTTGATCACATGATTATGGGGATGCTGCAAAAGTTGTAAATGTGAAATTGGACATAAGTCACTTATTTCAGTGCCGTTGTAACTTTGAACAGTTGCTAAATGAACTGTTGTAAGTTGAGGACTACCTGTAGTCTGGAGGGTGGAAAAGTATGGCCTTTAAGCATCTTTCTCCATTGGTTAATAGGCAGGTGAGAGTTCAGCAAGATCTGAAAGACCTGAGACTGCCTATTTTTGCATTACAAAAGCACAAAAGTTTTCATAGGCTTTTGGTCTACTGACACTTTTAAAGATACATTTACTAAGTATTAAGGAACCTTTATTAAGGTAGAACAGTTTACTAGTAGTAATAGTTAGCTTTACACGTTTTACATTATGGGTTTATTTTAAAATGTTGTTAGTTGCTTTGAGCAATCATTTAAAATGAAAGGTGGGGTATATGTTACGTATAGTATAATAAATAATCACAGTAATAACACCCAATAATTATTTTAAGTGGTAGATGTATGGAGGAGCGCAAGGTAGAAAATTACTGTTTCATACAAGTGCCTCTTCCTGATGAATCATTAAAGTTATAAAATAGAAGCTCTTTTCTCAAGTACTAATGTGACTACATTAATTCAGTCTAACGCAGGGGTAGGCAACCTCGGCTCTTTTATGACTCATGGACTTCAAGTCCCAGAATTCCTGAGTCAGCATAGCTGACTCAGGAATTCTGGGAGTTGAAGTCCATGAGTCATAAAAGAGCCGAGGTTGCCTACCCCTGGTCTAACGGGTTTCTCAACAGCTAGCCAAGCAAGAGAAAAGCTTTTGTTTAGGCCAGGATTTTGTGTGATATTTTCTATTTTAGCTCTTTGCTTCCTCTAAGCCTCTTCTCTTCCTTTATAATATTTCTTAATTGGGCAGAGCCAAACAATTTATTTAGCTTGCCTCAATTATTCTACGTTTTCAGCAGTTGTGCATATTGTAACTCACTCTGCAAGATTTCTATGAAACATCCAAATTGACTTCTTCCAGGAAGGCACCAGGCTGGAAAAGGCTGCGGGATCCAGAAAATGTTGCCTACATTTTTGAAAGCAGCAATTTGTAAAGTTTATCTTTGCAAGGAACACAGAAGTTTCCGTTGGGTGTGATATTGGCAGAATATAATGGTTCTCTGCTTTATTCTCTGCAATGGTTAGAAAATTAATTTTCAGGACCCATCCTAGGTTTAGGTTTTTAATTTTTTAGGATTTAATTTAAATCCTAAAATTATAACAACCCCATGTTGTGGATGCAGATATTAGTAGAAAGTTTATAGAAGTGGCATATGGCAGTCCAGCTTCTTAACACTAAAAAATTTCTCAGTGCATTGGGGAGCACATTTTTTTCTCCCAAAGGAAAGCCAGCAGTCATACTGATATGTTTTGTATTTCAGAAGAAAATCCAACCTACTGGTAGCAATTCAATATGCAAAAGAGACTGAGAACTCTCATTATGAATATTTGTGGTACTAAGCATTTGCTCGAATCCTCAGACTTATAATTTTAGATGATTTTTTGCAAAGGTCATTAGGTCCATCAACATCTTTATTAGAGAGAGAAATACACAAATACCGGTAAGTAGGAACCTATCAAATTACTAGACTGATGGCATCCATTTTCTTTCAACAAGTTAAGGAGCAGGGTTTATGTAGCAACTTGTGAATGGCTTTTGACTCTTGAATTATCCTATCCCCAAATGTAGGAAAGCATTTCCAATGTCAGGAAAAAGTTCATTTAGGTAAGAAAAAAATATGATTAAAAGATTATTTTGCATAAAGGTACTGTATTGATTTCTTAACCAGTCATTCATTTCTAAAATGAGAATTTCAGATGTTCATACCAACTAAAACTTAGGATGCTTCCATATAGCTACTAATCTTACCTTGCTATAGTATTGTTGTCTTCCATTTTCTAATGAGCTTACTCAGCTCCTACTAGCTGGCCACGGAGAGAGTGCAAAAGGAGAGGGGGAAAGCCAGCTGCTGTACTACTCTTTAATTTTTCTTCTATAGTTGCATTTGGGGAGCAGATAGATCACTGCCCCCCAGTTTCTGTTACTCTTTCATGTTTTTCATTGGAATCGGTAGGATTCTCTTCAGATAAATATGAACAGAATTGGGCTGCAAACTGAAAAACCCATTCTTTGCTTCCTTGGATTTATCTCTATTACAATGAAAGAGACCCTTGGCAATTTATAACACCCACCATCATAAAGAATAAAACAACCACAGTAAAAAATCAAACAAAGTAACAAGATAAATTATTGAATCCTAACAAACACAGAGCTTTCACTGATGGTAGCAGTTCAGATCTCTAAGTTCTATTTTAATAACTTATGAAAAGCTGATGGCACAGAGGCCATTCATATTCCTTGAGGGAAGCTGTTCCAAATAAAGGGTCCATCAACCAAATATCAATCAAAACTTAATGAAAGGGGAGGAGTTTTTTCAGGACATATTTCTTGGGTGGGCTGACATCCATTGGTACATATCTGTTCAAAAGTAAGATATATTGTCACGGCCAAAGCAAAATAATTTGCTTTGAAATAAAAACAAAATTATGCTCTATCTTTTTTCTGCACATAGAGGCTAATTCAACTGATAGCTAAATCTTCCCTGAGCCCAAGATGTTGTGCCTGGGCATCACAGGTCTTTTGGAATTATGTCATGAAACTGGTGAAATGCTATTGGAATTATGTCATGAAACTGGTGAAATGTGCAATATTCAGATTAAAACAATTATTTTGATTAGGCTGAGTAACTGACTAAGCAATGTCACAAAAAGCATGCAAGCTTTTGAAGGCTGAAGAATGGTTCATGATGCAAAAGGGTAATTTTGTTTTTAAAGTAAGGAAAGGGGATAGGCAGAAGAGATGGGGAGAAAAGGGGCCTGCATTTATTGCAGTCTTTAAGGGTGGGAGTGAGTGAGTCATGCTAACATACACATTTGATCCTGTCACTTACAAAATAATGTCAAGTTGCACCAGGACTCTCCCAAGGTCTGCTGAGATGAAGAAATAAGCAAATATTAACAGTCTTAATAAGCAGCTGAGGATTTTTTTGGGGGGGGCAACCTGGTTACCTTGCCCTTTGCCTTCAAAACAGAGTTTTCACACTGGAAAAAAGAAAGATTAATGTCCATTGCCCAATATAGACAGAACTAACCTGTTGCTGGGCAACCTTGCATTGGAAGTATAATGCATGCTGCTTTGTTTGTGACGAGCTAGAAAAAGGAGTGGGACAAGGAGGAAATTTATTCTCCATTTGCTTTCCCTGTGGCATCATTCATTTTGCACCAAAGTCCCCAAAGAGAAGGTTACCAGAATTCTTGGGACCAAACTTTCATGTGAAATGAAGGGACTTTGGCAGATGCTAAATCAATGCATAAGTCCCAAGAGAATTTGGCTGGCATAATTCAAACCTCCCACATTGTATTAAAATGTTTTTGTTCTTTCTGTAATACATTTTCCAGCTATTTTGGGGAAGAAGGGAGCCCTGCTGCAGATGATCTTCCTATGAAAAATACTGGGAAAAAGAGCTGACATGGAGGAAGCAGACAAATAGAGGGTTCAATAAAAGAGAATATTTGTAGCTCCAGGTTGAATTGTGGTGCTCTCTGAGCTTGGTTGTTGCAGATGTTTCATTAGCTTACAGTTAACAGCAGATGATGTTATCTACTTAGGTAATAAAATGTCTGCAAGAAAACAACCAATGCCAGAGAATGAAAAGGACTCCACACTTCAACCAGGAGCTATAGATACTCAACCTCAAAATAGAGCATTGCCAGAATTGGGTTGTTGAAATGCAGATAACCATTAGATGGCAACAAAGAGGCACAGAAATCTCTATGTCTTTGTTGCCAACTAGTGGCCATTTCTGCAGCCCAGATTGAAAGGCCTTGCATAAAACCCTAATCTTCAGAAACAAGCATTCTGCACACAGATCTGAATGCATTTGCATTTGAGTTATACTGTAAAATAAAAAATAAACCAGTTAGCAGAAAAGCATACCAATAGAAAGATATAGATGAGCAGAAGCAAAATTGTTCAGCTCATGGAGTGAAGTACATATTGCAAATCCTTACATTATATTTTTGTATTATAAATCTTTGTACTCTTCAAATAGATGGTATTCAGGCTAATTCTTCCTGATAATGTAGCCCAAATCCTGTGCCTCAGAAATAATGTTTCTTCACTAGGGAAAAAGCTTGGTGCATCCTGGAAGCAAGGAAAGCTGTTTGGTGTCAATTTGCTCCATGGTTAAAGATTGTGGCCAAATATGGATTACAGGATTTTTTTCATCTGGCCACCAAGCCTGGCTCATTTGGTTTTGATCACCATTTTTCCAAGCTGAATTGTTGCATGGGAAGATGAATTGGGCAAAGTGAAGAGTACAGAGAAGGGCAATTTAGTGTCCAGCAGAAACATGCCTGAATTATCTTGCATGTTCATCATTCAATTGATGAAAAAGAAATTGATGTTGAAGTAGTTTTCCAGGAAGACTAGAATTTGGGGGTTCACTTGGGGTTAATGAGATGTTTTTGCTCCAGTTTAGTGAAGAGATGGTCGAAGAGCAAATGTGGAAGTTCTATTTTCATTATACAGTCATCTTTTCAGCTGTCAGGAACTTTAGGCTTCCTTTAAATCCCAAGGGAAGGCATCATGAAAGCATTCTTCCCATCAGCCTTTTTCAGACTGGGAAGTGTGGACAGCTGGGGATGCTTGAGAATTATGGGAAAATGTACTACATAAAACAGTATCACCCCAGCAGCCTCATCTCCAAAAGTAAAATAAGCTTTGAAACAAAATCCTCCCCAAGAGAAATCCAAAATTCAAAATCAATTTCAAGCATCTTGTTAATAAGATAAAAGAAGAAGCTTCTTCAACTGAGAAACAACACTTCTGAGAAATTGCAAAGTAAGTTATTAGAGCTGTGCCTGCTTAAAATGTGATTTGGTGTTTCAGACCTGGCATGAATATAATAATAATAATAATAATAATAATAATAATAATAATAATAATAATAATAATAATAATAATTATTATTATTATTATTATTATTATTATTATTATTATTAAAAAATCAGTCTCTTCTAATAAATAGCAAATAATAATAATAATAATAATAATAATAATAATTATTATTATTATTATTATTATTATTATTATTTGCTATTTATTAGAAGAGACTGATTTTTTTCAGGCTTCCATGCAAATCCTCCTTCACTGCAGTTAAATTAGTAACACAGTTGTTAACTGAGTATGGCTTCTCCATTGATGTTGCTTGTCAGAAAGTCGCAAAAGGTGATCATGTGACCCCGGGACACGGCAACTGTCATAAATATGAGTCCGTTGCCAAGCATCTGAATTTTGGTCATGTCACCATGTAGATGTTGCAAGGGTCTTATGTGTAGAAAAATGGACATAAATCACTTTTTTCAGTGCCACTGTAACTTTGAATGGTCACTAAACAAACTGTTGTAAGTCGAGGAATACCTGTAACTATTCTGTTAATATTAATGCAATATATAACTTACCTCAGGCTGTTATTCCCATTGATTTCCCATTAATTACCTTTCTAGATGTGTTGGGATTTCAATTCCCAGAGTTGAAGTGGAGGGCACCCAGTTGCTAGAAAGCTGACTTAACCTCAACAAGCATCTTAAAGAATGACTCCCAAAGAGTTTATATTCTTGGCTGGGAGTCTTAAAATTTGCAACACACCTGGAGGTCACCCAGCAACAGGTCCAGGTCTCTACAAAATCTGTCATCTCCTCTGCACAGCTTGGATTGGTTGGTATCAAATTCTTGTTATCATCTGTTACTGTACGTTAAAAATATGCCTTGAAACACTACCTAGCACAGCAAGCAGGAAAGATGTAACCAGATCTGTTTCATACTCAGTCTTCCAAATGCTCAGGAATACATGCCTATCACTTATCAGATTCACACAGATGACTTTTTCTGCTGCAGCCCCTTTCACAAACATGATATATTGAACCTGCATGAGTTTTCCACCTTTGTTTCCATTGCCCTTCTTGGATACAAGTGCCTATAAATAAATATGGGAATTCTATTCAGAGGTGTCCAGTGAATGGCATTTAACTTTTCTCCGTTCAATCCAAAATAGCATAGGGTACTAAGGAGAAGCTGATGGAGAGGGAAAGTGGGGAGGAGGTTCTCTACTCCAGGGCTTTTCAAACTTTTCACCCATTGTACCACTTTTAGGATATGGCAGTATCCGAGTACCACCAGTCACCTAGCAAGGGGTCAAAAACTTGATGACAAAAAAAAAAAGGAAAAAAGTGATAAAGTACAGGTAGTCCTCGACTTACAACAATTCGCTTAGTGACTGTTCGAAATTACAATGGCACTGAAAAAAGTGCCCCCCAAGCCACAGCTGAGCAAGACACCTGCCTGCCCCCGTCCGGCAGCGCTCTTCCTCCTGTCCGAGGTTTTCATTGTTGTGAGCATTTCTGTTGAGGATTGGCAGTGGGGGTGGGGTGGGGGGTTGTTTGGTTTTTATTCCCCCCATCTGCTGGGTGGTTGCAGCAGGTTTTGGTCACTTCACATGACCCTGGGACACTGTGACCGTCATAAATATGAATCAGTTGCCAAGCATCTGAATATAAATCACAAGACCCTGGAGATGCTGCAACATTCCAGCTGATCGATGCTTCTTCTGGGCTCAGCGGAAGCGCCAGGATCAGCGCCGAGCTCCAGCTGGAGCCTGGCACTGATCCTGGCGCTTCCACTGAGCCCTGACAGCCCTGCAGCTCCAGCCGTCTCTTGCTCAGGCTTGTGCGGTGCTGCCACCAGTTCAGCTCATTCCCCTCCCCCGCTGCCACTTTTCTAGGATGGTCGCGTACCACCTGCCAGGTGCCAATGTTCCACAGGTGGTACCCGTACCACTGGTTGAAAAGCCCTGCATACATAATGCATTTAAAAGTCAGAATGCATTTAAAAGTTTCCTTCCATACAACTTTTTTTTCTGGAAATTCTGCAGTGTAAGACATTGCAAAAAAGCATAGATAGTATACTTAGGATGGTTAGAGTACATAAGAACTCTTTGCTGCTGGATCATGTGTTCTCAGAAATAATTTCATTTCTGAACACCAGAACAGGAGATGGGAATAATCTTCTGATTTAGCCAGAAGAATGATCAAATCAAAAGAAAGAATTAGATGTGGCAACTCAGCCTCAGTTGTGCCTTTGTCAGCCTGAGTGGGTAAGTCGCAAATATCCTCACTGGCAACTTTGCTCAAACTGCTTTCAAAAGTACAACAGTAGATCAGATTACTTTTAACATATCTGTAAGAAAGAACCTTATTTTCTTTCAGTTAGTCTGCTAAAAGAACTTCTAAGTCTGGGGAAAAAGATCACATTTGAATAAGATGTCTTGCTTTTGTAGAATTTTTTTAGAAAGAAAAAATGGGAAATTAAAAAGGTATCAATATACCTATAAACTAGACAAAAAATTATTCAAAAATTTAAACTCTCTAATTCAAAAATTTATCTGGAAAGGAAAGAAAGCTAGAATTAAACTGAAAAAGTTACAAGAAGCTAAGGGAAATGGAGGTTTTGGCTTGCCACAATAGATTTTACATTATCAAGCATCAGTGCTAACATGGGTAAAAGAATAGATAACTCTTAGAAATAAAAGATTGCTATACTTGGAGGAACATGACCTACAACTTGGTTGGCATGCTTTTTTATGGTATGGAAAAAATAAAATACATAAATAATTCAAAAACCACTATATTAGAAATGCACTATTATTAACATGGGAAAAAAATAAAATTTAAAATCTATTTAAAAATTTCAGGATGGCTTTCAACAATGGAAGCATTTGTACATCCAAATCTAGTCAGTCTTGATAAAATATGGACATATAAAGATATTCTAAATTCTGAAGGGAACTTAAAATCCAGGCAAGAGATGGAAAATCAGGGCATTGATTTAACATGGTGGTTACATTTACAAATGCAAGTGAGATATGACAAAGATATTAAACAGTATGGATTTTATAAAGAGCAGACTATGTTTAACCAGACATTACTAACTTCCGATGAAAAGTTAATTAAGAAAATGTACAATTTCTTATTAAATTTGAAATTGGAAGATGAACAAGTAAAAGAGACAATATAGTATGGGCAAAGAATTTTGGATATAATGTAGACTTAGAGAAGTGGCAAAGTTTGTGGGAAAGAAACTATAAATTGACAATGTCAGCTTCATATAAAGAAAACGTATACAAAATGTTCTATAGATTGCACTTGCCACCAGCAACATTAGCAAAAATGTTTAAAAATATGTCAGAGAAATGTTGGAAATGTAAACACAAACTAGGTACTTATTATCATATGTGGTGGACAGGTGTTAAAGCAAGGAGATATTGGATAAAAATTCACACTTGGAAAAAATGTTAGAGAAACACATAGACTATAAACCTGAATTTTGTTTACTAGGTATAATGCCAGAAAAACTTGATAAGCAAAGTACATATCTGATTTTACATGTGATAACAGCGGCAAGAATTATATTTGTACAATATTGGAAAAACAAAGAAATACCACCAGAAGAAGAAATAATTAAAAAAATACCAGACTGTGCGGAAATGGACAGACTTACTTTAAGGTTGAAAGAAAAAGAAGAAACAGAATATTTTCAAACTTGGGACTATTTTATCGATGGTTAGAGAAAAGATTTAGGGATTAGGAATTTAATTTGTATTAGTGAATAAGATACTCAGACAACACGTTTTTGCTTAATGATTACTATTGAATTTTGTTAAAAATAATCAATAAAACTTTATAAAAAAATAAGAAAGGTATCAATACAGTACAAATTAGGCATTTTTTTTCAAACTGATGAGTCATCTAGGTAGAGGAAATGGTCACGTTCATGACTTTTGGTAGGCGAATGTTATTCTGAATGCAAAGTTTCTAGAGTTAAGAATTTTGATGGTTACATGTCAAGTAATGTTTACAGCTGAGCATTAGTGACTGACATGAAATACAATTCATGCTAAGTTACAGACAACACAAGGTATCTATGAAATGATCCTGGAGCAACTGCTTTGTAAAAACTGACAGATTATATTTACTTGACAGCAAGTTTACATTATCTTGATATTGCCATTGACAAACCCATTTCCAAGCACTGAAATCTGGGGAAATATATAAAATGGGAACAAGTGACTTTTCCAAAACTTTAGCTATGCCAACATATTTTTCTTTCTTTTTTAGAAAACAGAGAGGAAAAAAAAATGACAGAGAGATTGAGTCACCTAGGATCAATACAGTTAAGGTAGCTGCAATTCCTATCAGTAACTGACTACTGAGCATACATAATGAAGCTGAAGGGTTCAAGAACATCTCATGATGCAAAGCTCCCTATCTTGTTTATAAAATCCCACCTCAACTGATTTGAATCAACATGCTATAAAGGATAGTAAATTGATTTTTTTCTTAATTAATTACAGTGATTGACTCTGGGATGGGGGTGAGAGGACCATGTTCTGTACTGTGGCTTGGTTGCCTCACATTCTACAAAATGCAATGAGCTGGGTCATGTGTAACAGGCTTAGGCTGCATCCTGGATGCAGCTGGATTGGTTGGGCAGCAGATTAACAAGACTTTGCTTCTGGTACTATGACAATAAATAAACATAAATATTAATCAGAGAGAAAGTCTTCTCATAGTTGCTCCACAATTGTGGGATGCTTTTTCTCCAAATTCTTGGCCTGTGCTATTACTGTTACTGTTTCCTTTTTTCCTAAATTAAGATATTTTTATACTTTTGAGTTTTGTAGTGGACAGTTTTGGGGATCGGTTCTCCCACTTTTAATTATCTTCCCATTTATTATTGAGGACATTTCAGACTGAAACTTGATAATCATTGTTAAATATTTCTGAGCTGTATCTTCTAAGAATACTTGGAAATTTGATAACATTTGATAATAATATTGATCAGTATTTCTCTGTTTGGTGCCTTCCAGATAAAGCAGGGGTTCCCAACCAGGGGTGCGAGACGATATTCCAGGGGGTGCGAAAACTTGGGTTTTCAAAATTATAATGTATATGAATAATTTGTTGCCATTATTTCAAACTTTTGTAAGGGGTGCGAGAATATATCAGAAGCTTTCTATGTGTGCGGGGCATAGAAAATGTTGGGAACCACTGAGATAAAGTCTCTTGTCACAACATGCATTGACAATTTTACTGTAAGAACTAGGTAAGCACAGTGCAAAAACAAGCAGATCTTGCAAATACGTATGCAGGAGAAATAGTATTGTTAATTTATTATAATAATGATTTGGTATTTTAGAAATGTTCTATGAACTGCTTAGAATCTGATCAGGGTTAAGGCAGTGAACAAATCTCATAAAAAAATAAAATCTGTTGTTGGATTGCCAAGTGTAAAGTATTGTGTATTCAGAGTGTTTTTTGACATTGGCAGCTTTAAGATGTGTGGCCTTCAACTCCCAGATTTTCAAGAAAATGATCTAGACAATTGTGTAGACTTTTTTGGGGGGACTACAAAATGATACAGGTACTGACACTGCCTGCTGCCTGCTACCTCTATTTCAATCAAAGAAGTGCATGTATTTTTCAGACTGTCTTTCTGTTCAGCTGATACATTGCCTCTTGTTTCATATCTGCAAAGTGCAGCAGGTGTTAAGCAACTGGCAGCCACCCTGCAGACTCAGCTTTTGTAGGCGGAAGTTGGAAACCACACAGTCCAATCAAATTTGCATAGATGATTTTAAGTCGAGAAAATAATATGCTTCAGTACTATTACTGGAAGTAAGCCAATGCCATTTGGAATATGAGCTCTATTTTGATGAACCTGGAAATCAGATTGTCATCTTTTGAGAGTACAGATCCCAGTGGCCTTCAACAAGTCTCTTCTTGGCACCATTCTGAAGAACAGTGCATTATGTTCCAGGCCCAGTGGACTAATAAAAAGAAACATAACCTTGAAACAGTCTGGATTTGAAGGGAGTTGGGGTTCAACCCAATGAATTTCCAGGAAAACTCATAAACTTTTCTACGCAAGAGCTTATGGGTTGGAAGATATTCTATTTTTAGAAACAGATTCTTTTTCTTTGGATGATATCCATTCGGTCAGGTTTCAGGCTTGGGCAAAGTGAACCAGATTGCTTTGATTTGCTTTTGTGGGGAATCTGTGCTTGGAACTAGATAAGGGTTGGTATCTCAGATAGTTCTGATAGTTCTGCTGGATATCTCAAAGGCTTTCAATATTATTAGCCATGATACCTTTTTGCACTACTAGTAGAGAAAGAACTTGGAGATACCATAGAAGGTATGAGTTGGCCTATTTGCCCAATCTTGATGCAATGCTGGCTAGAAATTCTGGGAACAGGGCTTTCTATTTCAGAGTTTTTTTCATGATGGAAAGCTGGTCCATAGTATCTTTTAGGATACTTGCCCAATGCTATACAGATATATGGAATTGCTGGGAGAGGTTTCTGGAATTTAGGTTCTGTGTCACTAATACACTGATGACATTCAAATCTCTCTAATTTCCACCTACATTCAAGGAAGGGGGTTTAATCTAGTAATCATCCAAACACATTGAAACTGAACCCCAGTAACAAAGACATATTTATCAGTTGAAAGACAAGCCTGAGCTGCACATAAAATTCTCCTTTGAAGGTTTGGGATCACAGCTTGGATGCCCTCCTAAATTTAGTTATGGGTGTAAATGCCAGGGTGGTTATGGTGGGGGCAGCCAGAACTGCATCTATGGAGCTGACATAAGTGTGCCAAGTTCATTCATTCTCGAGATACCAGATTTTGCCATGGGAGGATTTATTTTAGTTTATTGGGTTTTTGGAGGCTATGATGTTCATGCAACATTGGGTTGCCTTTCAAAATGTTCAGATCAAAGCTACATGAAGCATGCCTTCTGATTTGTTTCTGGGTACAATCCATCATGCTGACTAAGCCATAAAAAGCTCTATAGAACTAAGGACCAAGGTATTTGAAAGCCATTTTATAATCTGTGGGACTATTTTAGTCACAAGAATTTTGGAAGAATGCTATTCAGGTTTCTCAGTTGCCCTTTTGCCAGGTGATAGAGATGCTTCGATACTGAAACTAATTTGTAATTGAGTTCAGTTTTAATGTTACTGGATGACAGACTCCATATTATGCTTTAATTAGAAGTTGATTTTTGGCTATGTTTTGGCAGAAAATAAGAATTACATTTAATAAAAATAAGTATTGTCGAGTATAAATAGATATTAAAAAGGAATTAAAACAGAAGTAAACAAATAGAAGGCCTGAACCAAAATGCCTGTCACCACAACCAATGCCATTTAAGATGTGAATTTGTTCTTGCATATAAGAGACAGACTTTGATTGATCTGAATATATTATCATCACATGGATGGTCTTGTAATGCTCCTCATAGTAGGGTGTAGAATGGCCAAGAATCACAGGATAATGGTAAACGTATTCCAACAATTCTTGAAGACTGCCTTAGAGAAAGAATTATTAATCATGGTATCTTTTACATGCTAAGCAAAGTGTTTTTCTGTTTGAACCAATTCCCCTCTGTAAACTTAGCTGCAAAAAATGATGGCCCTCAATTCTCAGGCCAACGAAAGCAGGATTCTAAAGTTACCACCAGCTGTATATCTGCCACAGTGAATCAGTTTAGAGTGGCAGGCAGCCTAGGTTACATTGCTAGAGGATAACAGAATTCCTTATCCTATGAAAAGTCAATACTGGCATTTTTAGATAGCATGGAGCAGGGCTTACAGTTAGAATAGAATAACAGAATTGGAAGGGACCTTGGAGATCTTCTAGTCCAACCCCCTGTTTAGGCAGGAAATCCTATACCATTTCAGACAAATGATTTTCCAGTCTCTTCTTAAAAACTTCCAGTGTTAGAGCATTCACAACTTCTGGAGGCAGGTTGTTTCACTGCTTAATTGTTCTAACTGTCAGCAAATTTTTCCTTAATTCCAGGTTGCTTCTCTCCTTGATTAGTTTCCATCCGTTGCTTCTTGTCCTGCTTTCAGGTGCTTTGGAGAATAGCTTGACTCCCTCTTCTTTGTGGCAACCCCTGAGATATTGGAACACTGCTATCCTGTCACCCCTCATCCTTCTCTTCATTAAACTAACATAGCCAATTCCCGCAGCTGTTCTTTATATGTTTTAGCCTCCAGTCCCAGTCAAACCAAAACTATTATTATAGTACAAGTAGTCCTCCACCTACAACAGTTCATTTAGTAACTGTCCAAAGTTACAGCAGCACTGAAAAATGTGACTTATTTTTTTTTTCAATATAGAATTTTATTGTTTTTATCATAAAAGAAGAAATACATCACAAGTATTACACAATGATTTATCCCATCCCCCCACCCCCCTTGGACTTCCCAAACCAAACCTAGGCTAACATTCAACTACAAGTAAACAAATATTAATATCTCTAACTCCAAACTCTAAACTTAAACAATCCATCTCCTC
>NW_015386300.1:115015-133929 GCF_001527695.2 Protobothrops mucrosquamatus
GCCTACATCGTCCATATAGGACGACTCGGGAACTCAACTCCTACCCCGGGCAGCTCACCGATCCCCTTATGCCCAGGGGAAAGGTATCAAGCCGTTTGACAGCAGATGCTGGCTGTCAAACCGGCTTTTACGCAAAACAGGCGGGAGGCAGCAAACAGCTGCGACCAGCGAAATCGCCTGCCACCGGAAGTCCCTGAAAAATGTGACTTATGATTGTTTTTCATAGTTACAGCGTTTGTATAATCTCCCATGGTCATGTGACCAAAATTCAGATGCCTTGGCAACTGGTTCATATTTATGACCTTTGCTATGTCCTGGGGTCATGTGATCACCTTTCGCGATAAGCAAAGTCAATGGGGAAGCCAGATCCATTCAACAACCAGGTTACTCACTTAACAACAGAAATTTTGAACTCAGTTGTGGTTGCAAGTCAAGGACTACCTGTAATCATCAAAGAGATCATAAGTGATCATTATCAAATCTAGAATGCCTGTTTCTGAGGCCTCCCTCAAAACTAAAATGTTTCTCCATTAAGAATTCAAAGGAAGTAATCTGATTCTGCAGTAAATCAAAGTTCAAATAACAAGCAGCTATTTAGATACTATTCTGGACAGTAAGTATAGTTCTCTAACATTTTCCATAACCAAAATGATCTCCCACAAAAACTAGAAGGGAATCACGTGCTTTGTCATGAAGGTTCAGGTTTTCAAAAAATTATGTTACATTGTGTACTTAAATCTTGTTTTAATTTACATTATTGGGAAGCCTTGCAACCTCAATATTTTTATCCCTAGCCTTTGCAATCTGAGTCAGCAGCAGCAGGAGTGGGCAGTTAATCAATGCAATATTACAGTAAGAGAAATTTTTGCAGCAATCAGAAAACTCTCCCTTATAAAAATTAACCAAAACCACACTTACAACAAAGCCATGGGAACCATCTGGTGCTCCAAACACATTTAACAGAATCCTAATTAGTGGCATAGCTTTATGCATTTATAATATGAATACTTCAGTGAAAGAATAAACTCCTGCCTCCATGTTGCTTTCTTAGCAGTTGTAGGGAAGAGGACTGTCTTTAGAGTTCTGCATAGTTTGAAAATGAGTGGGAGGATATGCTTCCAAATGCATGAAAGCACAAGTGGAGCACATATTTAAAGGATGTGCTCCTTTATGATGGACCCTGAAAAAAAGGTAGTTGTAATGAGTCAACCCGTTAAATGCAGATGCACTGTTCTTTATCACAGGATTCTCCAACCTTGGCAACTTTAAGACTTGTGGACTTCAACTCCCGGAATTCCTCAGCCAACCAAGTCCATAAGTCCATAAGTCTTAAAGTTGCCAAGGTTGGAGACCTTTGCTTTATGACATTGCCATCTTCTGGAAAGATTTTTCTAAAATGTAAACTTCTTTGGCATATCCTGATTGACCTCCATCTAAGATACGGGTGTCAAACTCGCCATGTCACATGACGGGTCACGACATATCACGACTCTTTTTGCATTGCCGGCAATGGGGTGGGCCTGGTTTTGGTATGAAACCAGCCCACAGGCTGGCAGTTTGATACCCCTGATCTAAGAAATACCTAGGTCTAATTTTCCTTTTGCAAGATCAGCTCAGTTGGGTAGGTGCTGCCTGCTATGGACATGTTACTTGATGTCCCTTGGAATAATAATGAATCTTGAGTAGAATCCAATGTTCAGATTATCAATAGTGTTCTATGTTTGTGTTTTAACATCAGCAAGAGAAACTGAACTCCCACTACATAAACCCACTCCCAAGTCTCTTTCAAATTTTCTATTTATTGTTTATCAGTTTGGGTGTCACCTCTATGGGGTTTACATAAAGGGGATAAAACAACAAGTAAAAATGACAACAAGCATGAATTCAACAAAGTACTCTGTACTGGGGATAGATAACTAACAGATATGCTCCAAGCAATCTAAAAGATCACTGGGGAGAAGATCACATATATCAGGGGTCTTCAAACTTGGCCCTTTTATGACTTGTGGACTTCAACTGGCTGAGGAATTCTGGGAGTTGAAGTCCACAAGTCATAAAAGGGCCAAGTTTGAAGACCCCTGACATATATCCTACCTCAGGGCCTGGTGAAAGAGCCAGATTTTTATAACTTATTGAAGAACCCTCTAGGATCCTCTAGGATTCTTTTTACATTATTCACATTGTATGCATTGCAACTTTGGTGACAATGAAGAAGAGAAGAGGGCACAAAAATTTAGTATCCCTCACACATCTGATGTTTTATTACAAAAGTTTGGAATAAATCATTATATTTTCCAAATCTGGAAGTAAATACTATGTTTCAGAACTCAAGTTATGAAATATGTCTGAGCTCCATCATTAATCTAATCTGAGCTCTCTTATAAGTTTATCATGATAAATTCAAGTATCATTATATTCCAGGGGACTTATTTTATTGCATTTGTATGTCGTTTTTCTTCCACAATTCTTCTTATTTTTTTGCCATAACGGGCCTGTAAGACTGGTCAAACTATGGTACAATTGGCACAATTATCTGCCTTTATCCCAGGATCTTCTTCATCTTAGACCAGATGCTTCATCTTAGACCAGATGCTCCACATTTTCTTAGTCATTTATAATTACAGCAGAAGTGTGGCAGCTCCTATTCCACAGCTTTCTCTCCTGTTTAAAAAATAACAGTAATAAAGATTTAATAGAACAACATTTCCAGTTTCAAAGCCTCTCTGATACCAACTAGTCTGGGGACAAGAGGTTATGCAAATGAATCCTTGCCTACTGTATGTTTCAATTAGCTTCATTGTACATCATTAAAAAAAAAATTACACCAAATATGGTATATAATGGTGCAATGAGAACAGGTGCAGTTAATTTTTTATGGAAAGCTGTACTTGTCAGTAATCAGATGCTGTTTGGAGATGAATGTTATATAGATACTCATATTGTTTAGTCCAAAAACAATCTGGCACTGTAACTGGATGATCTTGTTCAATATGACTGCAAAGGGACTTATCCTTAATATGACTATCAGTGTAATTTTCCTTTATTTTCCCTCCCTTTTTTATCAATTTCCTTACTGGCCGAATAGTGGGGGGCACTGGATGGGGCTGAGCATTTACTGGCCAAATGCCCTTCTTGACCCCACATAGAGTTCACAGCAGACATTTTTGTTCTTTCCATCTTAGGAGAGAAATATCTGTTGTTACTTAGGATTGAACTCTCAACCTTCTGAGTGGGAGGCAAACATCTTCACCACTAGGCCACCACACCGCTTATATAATCATAAAGTTGGAATGTGACGTTCCTTGCCCTGTAATTGATTTTGAATAAACCCTGCCAGCATAGGATGGCTGTGGGTGTGGATAGAACAATATTTATTCTTGGTTTGAATTTATACTGTACTTTCTATATGTTGGAGCTAATGTTTCAGTTACATTTTCATAAGCAATGCCAACGTTACTGGGGCTGGAATGGGGTAGCCCTCAGCCCACCTGTGTTTTATTGCCAAGATTCGTGGTGCTATAATTATCTTCTTGAGGTTCGGCCAGAGGAAAGCATCTTAACAGTGGGGTATTATGAAGAGGAGAGAGGAGGTGTTGGGACTCTTGTAGTCTTGGGGATAGCAGCATGACCTATAAGAAGGGGTCTGCTACTTTTTATACCAGAACAGAGCAAATAATTTATATAAAGTTCTCATGTTACAGCAATTCATTTATTTTTAAAAAATGTTTACACACTTTAATAAGAAAATATATCCTGAAAAGTGAGAAGGGAGAGAAGAACAATGCAGTTCATTTAGGCCAAGCTTTTCAGAATAAGGACCCTGGAGGAGATTACAGGCTGAGCCTCAGGGAGGTGTCAAGCATGTCACAAGTCTCGAGTCCTTTCACGCCCACAAGAGATCTAAATACAGCCCACCTTGAATTCTGTTGACTCTCATCTATTGCCAACTAGTATTGATCATCAGTAATTCAGTCTCGTAGAGAACTTTAGCATACAATAAACCTATATATTCATTTGAACTGCCCGGACTCTTGATTTCCTATGCTTGATAGAAGCAGAGATAAAAAAAATGTAATAGTATTGGAGACATGTTTGGTCAACTTCTTGCTGCCTTCATAAAGCAAGCATAGTCTCTAATGCTGGACTAACATTTAATATTAACATTCAATCTTTGATATTTCCATGGATGCTAATTTTCAAACTGCAGACTTGAGTTTCAGAAGTCCTTAAATTTAATATGGATGGCATCTAAAGATTTTGTTTATCTGCATTCTCTGTCAAAATATTTGAGCAGTGGCATTTTCTCTTTTTGCGGGATTGTTTCCATTGGACACTAAATGGGATAAAACCATTTAAAAACTTAAGTAATAAAGAACTGTTCATTCTGAAAACTAAAAAATGAACTCTTAGACTAACAGGACATATCAAAACATAGCACTGGATTTATAGTCATTCTGAAATCACTGCAGCTAATATTATGGGCTTGAATAATGAGCATGGAAATTATGAAGGGTTATCCAACACGTGTAGGCTTATTGCCAAAATAATAATACTGTTAAGAATGGAAGCAATTTTATCAATAGGATTGGCCAGAGCTAGATTTATTTATTTATTTATTTATTTATTTATTTACATACTTACCTACTTATTTACATATATATATTGACTAGTTATCAAGTCGTGCTGTAGCCTATTAGGCCACATCTAACCACAAATGCATTGTGAGCTTCAACATCCTTAGAGACTAACCTAGAACTGAGGAGAAATTTCCTGACAATGAGAATGATTAACCAGTGGAATGACTTGCATTCAGAAGTTGTGGGTGCTCCATCACTGGAGGTTTTCAAGAAGAGATTGGATAGCCATTTGTCCAGAATGGTATAGAGTCTCCTGCCTGAGCAGATGGTTGGACTAGAAGACCTCCAAAGTTCCTTCTAACTGTGTTATTCTATTATTCAGAATCCAATTCTAGAAAAACTGAGGTGTGTAATTTCTTCATCTTGTTTAAGTTTTGAGTCAGTTGTTCATGCTGTTCTTTTCCCCATCACCTCCTTGCTTCAGCCTGAAGTATTCTTCTGGGAACTCATTTATAAATTTATCACCAGGCTCCATGTAGTGCTTCCCTGCAGTTGTCCAAAACTGACAGCTAGCTGCCTTGAGTCTCATGGGTCATTCTAGGTCTTCTCCTTCCTTTCACTTCCTTTGTACTCAAGACTGTGATGAATGTATTATGTATTTCTTTTTGTTTTACTCCAAAGAAATTGAAAAAAACTTTCCAATTCCAATAACAGTGGGGAACTTGAGCAATTATTTTTCCCATCCTTCAGAAATTTGACCAACTGCACGCCTAGAATAGTTCAGACATCCCCAGAACGGTGGCATAATAATAGATGCTTCTTCCCAATGAATAGGAGAAAGAAGAGCCAATTCTATATAGGACAAAAGGATAAGAAAACAAAAACAAAATAAGGAACTGGCTGAGTTTGACCATTTTCTGTTTGAATTCTTACTCTTCATAAACATTTTCCAATTTTATGAAAAAACATGAACAAGTTTTTCTCTCAGCCTTCAGAATGGTGACAAATTCCAGGTCTAGTGTAGATCAGACATCCCAAGAATGGGATAATAATGCATTCTTACCTGCACATAGGGAAAGGAATTCCACTTCTTTGTATTTAATCTGGTAGATATAAATCAGGAAAAAAAATCTGCAGCATAATACTTACACTGTGTTCCCTCTCATCAGGTCATTCAGGACACTGTCCTTGTGATTAAAGGAACTTGGAACCCTCTTCCAAGTGATTGCTCTAACAGATTCTTTGGCATTGCCTCAACCTTCAAACAGGAATAAAACAAACACACAATTACAAAGTAGTTTTGCCCTGAAGTAGCTACAGTAATAAAAATAATGGAATCATTAGGCTTTTGTGGCAGTTGTTGATGTTACTTAGGCATGACAAAAGAATATCAGATGAAATGCAAGTAGACCCATACGCTTCAAACGTTTCGCTCCTGTGTTTCTTCTATATTGTACTGCTTTTTTTTTTGTTTCTTCTGCGTTCCAAAGTTATATAGTTCCCAGGAGTTTTGCTGCCATCAGATTCCAACAAAATATGCTGCCAGTCATAACTGTATTATTTTATTCTAGCCAATGCAATTTAGGAAGTATGTTCAAAAACTGGAGGGAGTCTTGGGGGAATAACCAAGATAATAAATGTTCTGTGGAAGGAAAAGCTTATGAAGAATGGATATCAGCCTGAAGAAGAGAATATTGGAAGAAGGCATGATAGCATCCTTCAAGTATCTGAAGTGTCATTCTACAGAAAATGGGGAGAAAATTGTTCAAAGTTGTTCCAGACGATTAAAAAAAACAAACCCTCCCCTTGAGATTACATTACAAGGAAAAAGATTTCAGTTGTACATTAGTAAAAATCGTAAAAGCTCTTAAATAATGATTTTGAAGGTGGTGGACTGTTATTCTCTGGAGTCATTGGAACAGACATTGTTTAGTCAAGAGTTAGAGGTGTTATAATACAGGTAGTCCTTGACTTACAACCATTCATTTAGTGACCTGTTTGAAGTTACAGTGGCATTGAAAAAAATGACTTATGACCATTTTTCACATTTATGACCGTTGCAGCATCCCCCACGGTCACGTGATCAAAATTTGGACGCTTGACAATTGGTTCATATTTATGATGGTTTCAGTGTCCTCGGGTCATGTGATCCCCTTGTATGACCTTGGGATAAGCAAAGTCAATGAGGAAACCAGATTCATTTAACAACCGTGTTACTAACTTAACAGCTGCAGTGATTCATTTAACAACTGTGGCAAGAATGGTCATAAAATGGAGCAAAATTCACTTAACAACTGTTTCGCTTAGCAACAGAAATTTTGGGCTCAGTTGTGGTCATACATTGAGGATTATCTGTGGTGGATTCTAGTACCAGGCAGACTCAATAATCTCCAATATATCTCCCAAAATCTATTTCTAAGATTTTTTTATAATTGCAATGTACATATTGTTCCTTTGGGGGGTGGGGGAAGAAGGTGTGGCTCTATTGTATGGCAGACATACAGAAATCAATTAATATATGGAAACATATAAACAGAAATGTCTGCATTTATTCCCCAAGGAACTAATGTTGTCCAAAAGAGGTTTAGGGCCGAGTTCAGGAAGCTGCAAAGAGAAGGATAACACAGGAAATATTCATTCTGAAAATATCGACTTAGTAATAATAATAATAATAATAATAATAATAATAATAATAATAATAATAATAATAATAATAATAATAATAATAATAGTAGTAAAGTTGGAAGGGACCTTGGAGGTCATCTAGTCCAACCCCCTGCTCAGGCAGGAAATCCTATACCATTTCGGACAAATGGCTGTCTAGTCTCTTCTTAAAAACTTCCAGTGTTGGGGCATTCACCGCTTCTGGAGGCAGGTTGTTCCACTGATTAATTGTTCTGTCAGGAAGTTTCTCCTTAGTTCTAGGTTGCTTCTCTCCTTGCTTAGTTTCCACCCGTTACTTCTTGTCCTGCCTTCAGGCGCCTTGGAAAATAGCTTGACTCCCTCTTCTTTGTGGCAGCCCCTGAGATATTGGAACACTGCTATCATGCCCCCCCTCGTCCTTCTCTTCATTAAACTAGACATACCCAATTCCAGCAGCCTTTCCTTATATGCTCTAGCCTCCAGTCCCCTAACCATCTTTGTTGCTCTTCTCTGTACTCTTTCTAGAGTCTCAACGTCTTTTTTACATTGCGGTGACCAAAACTGAATACAGTATTCCAAATGTGGCCTTACCAAGGCATTGTAAAGTGGTATTAATACTTCACGTGATCTTGATTCTATCCCTCTGTTAATGCAGCCTAGCACTGTGTTGGCCTTTTTGGCAGCTGCAACACACTGCTGGCTCATATTTAGGTGATTGTCCACTAGGACTCCGCGGTCCCTCTCACAGTTACTATTATTGAGCAAGGTACTCCCTATACTATACCTGTACATTTGGGTTTTTTTGCCTAAATGTAGAACCTTGCTTTTTTCACCATTGAATTTCATTTTGTTAGATAGTGCCCAGTGTTCAAGTCTGTCCAGATCCTTCTGTATCTTGAGCCTGTCTTCTGGAGTGTTGGCTATTCCTGCCAGCTTGGTGTCGTCTGCAAATTTGATGAGTTCCCCATCTCTCCCCTCGTCCAAATCGTTGAAGAAGATATACAGTATTTGTAGAAAGACTGAGTGCCAGCCATACACTTTTGTTGCTACTCCATGTTTCCTGCCATGGAACTACAATCTTTCTTTTGTCGTGTCAATTATGTCAGGCTTCCAGCTGGTAAAAGTAAAACCAGCTGTATCATCATAACAACAAACCATTGCTTCTAAATCAGCAGCCAAGGCCAGAACCCAAGAAATGCAATCAAAATTTTGCTTCACATGAACAAATCAATAGTTCCCCATCACTGAAGTTACTGCAGAGATAAACCATCCTCTGCTCAGCTCCATATTTTATTACAACCAATTAAACCCTTTACATTAAGGTTACATTAAGCAATACCATTCCATTTGGGTTCTCCCGTTCTTCCTTCCAGAGATTAAATTACATGGTTTACTGCTCAAAAGACATTTGGTATGCCCCAAAAGAGTCAAGATTCTGCCACCATAATGCCATCAAAGCTACATCTGCTTTTTAAAAAAAATGTACATCACATGTTGGTTTTTCTGACCATATCCTGATGACACCCTTATCATAAATTGAAAGAAAGATGATTAAGAAATATGGAACTTTGTTGTATATGAAATTTGTAGATAACATCTGGCACAGACAGGAAATTTAAAATACGATGCATCCTGGAATTTTGAGGAAGGGCTGAAATTTTGATTGGCAACCAAATTTATGAAAGGGGAAACTGACATTTATTTACAGTTTGATGCATTAAATTCAAGACCGTTTTCAGACAAATGCTATTATA
Source organism: Protobothrops mucrosquamatus (assembly GCF_001527695.2). Classification (NCBI taxonomy): domain Eukaryota; kingdom Metazoa; phylum Chordata; class Lepidosauria; order Squamata; family Viperidae; genus Protobothrops; species Protobothrops mucrosquamatus. The sequence goes on from NW_015386300.1 coordinate 123,990, forward strand.
AAATTAAGAAGTGGGCTATTTTATGTTTCAATTTTTATTTTCATTTTTTACAGTTTATGGGGTAACAGCCCTCCCCTTAGCAATATTGCAATATCTTCTGATTCTTAACAGTTGGGCAATTGGGAGTGAATAACGACTCTCAGTCTCAACTGCTGCTCAACATAAATCACCAAAATGCCACTTGAGGAGTTGCAATATTGGAACTTAACGGGTTTGGGAGCATTCACTTTGCCGTTTATGGGAAGCTCATCTTCTGCTGTCTAAACTCTGAGCTATCTAGCTGATTTCACAGGCAATTTCTTTGCTTTCATTTTTCTGATTGGTTACAGAGTCCTTGTGAAAACTGCCCAATTTGGCTTGTCCTTCTTATATCAGCAATATACACCAGACAGTTGCCTTATACCACCTCGCGGTCTCTGGGCTCAAGCAAGCAATATTCCTATCACATTTCCCGTACTTCCCCAATCAGTTTCAGCCACTGGGAAAATCACAACTGTAAAACTCCAATGTCATCACTACAAGTTTCACTAGAAATTTATGTGCAGGGATATATATAAATAACAGAATAATAGAATTGGAAGGGACCTTGGAAGTCTTCTAGCCCGACCCTCAAGCAGGAGACACTTTACCATTTCAGACAAATGGCTGTCCAATTTCTTCACTTTGCTTACTTGTCACTATTTCTGTAAAGTGCTTCAGCCCGGATTGTTCATTTCCCTCCCTAACCCCCACACTTTTGAGAGCTGAAGCAGCCGCAGCCAAGCAAGGTGCCGCCACAAGGTATAAACCGTGTGAACTCTCCTTCCGTTATATATTCAAGATGGACAGTGTTTAATATTCATATGTTATGTATATATAGGGGTGTAGGTCTATACATATGTTGTATATAGTATGTATATGTTGTTTTCTGAGGTTTTCGCGGGTGTTTGTATGTAGGTCTTTGGTTATTCGGGTTTTCTCCCGCGTAAAATTGGAAGTGTCTTGGCAACGTTTCGACGAAGTCACATTTGTCATTTTCAGGCTGGTGTCTTCAGCTTCGTGCTTCTAGGAGTAGTGTGTGAACGCAGCTGTTTCTTCCTTTTAACTGCCAGTGGGGTTTGATCTGATTGGGTGGGAGTTTGGCTGTGTTCTGATTGGGTGGAGGTGTGTTCTGATTGGTTCAGGAGCTTGGCTGTGCTCTGATTGTATATGTATATGTATATGTATATATACATATACATATGTATATGTATACGTTGTATATAGTATGTTTAGGTATGTGTCATGTATGTGTTCACTTTGAGATCGGGCAACTAAATTTTATTTTTGATGTGTGTTGTTGTGCCCACAGTAAAAAATGACAATAAGACTTGCCTTGCTTTGCCTTGCCTTGCCTTGCCTTGCCTATCACTTCTTGAAAACCTCCAGTGATGGAGCAACCACAACTTCAAAAGGCAAGCTGTTCCACTAATTAATTGTTCTAATTGTCAGGAAATTTCTTCCTAATTCTAGATTGCTTCTCTCCTTGATTAGTCTCCATCCTGCTTTCAGGCGTTTTATCTAAGTAAAACTTCCTTTGTAATCCCCCTCCAAAAGAAAGTGATCCACAACATACTGGAATAATATAGATGTGAGAAGCAAGCAATCCATTCCCTCTTTTTCTTCAGCCATGGTTCAAAATGACATTGCAGAATCCTTCAATCCTTCAAGGAAGGCAAAAGCAACATTGCAGCATTCTGTCACAAGCTCCCCTATTTGCAACATGCATGTGATGTTGGTACATATGTTTATTACATTTATATAACATGCATCTCACTGCCAAGCCACATATGCAGAAAATGGGTAGGATTTGGCTCTCAATATTGCATTGGTGACCCTGATCCCACCCACCCCATCCAATGCCACCAGCAGTGGAATTCTGGTTCAGAGTTTTGCAGTCCTGCTTTTTAAATGGTGGAAGTATTGATTGACTCAAGTTTTCTGCATCACTGGAGAACTTAGGAAATAAAAATACTTCTATGTAGAACTGGTTTCAGTAACATGTTTCATTGTCTTAACAAGCAAGCAAAAAAAATAGTAGGCTCAAAGAACTAAGAATAACACATGGAGTCATCACCTACAAACAGAATCTTGCCAGACTAAAGCAGTTATCTGCAATAACTATAGATATATTCTGTTAATTGCTAGGGAAAGTCCAACCTTGCTCTCTTCCAGCCTTCCAGAAATTCCAAGCTCCACTGTCTCTTTGTCCTCTGGGAAAGAGTTCCTTCCTCCTAAAACTCATGACTACATCCTACCACAAATGGCATCTGGTTACCATATTGGCTCTCTGTTTCCTGTAATCATACCACTATCTTGAAAAAAAGCCATTGGTTCCATCTTCTTCAAGGGTTATGGAAATTCTATAGCATATTAACACTATTGCAACCTTTACAATGTGTGGTGGAATTTAGCCTTGTCGCATAGGCATAATGTGCATATTGTTGCATACATTTTATCACTAGCACTTCAGCTTCTGCTTTAACACATATTTCCCTAGCCCAAACTTGACCTAAATGCCAATGCAAATTATGGCTAGAGGGTGTATTACTTTTAAATTCATTATAGCCTAGATAGCTCAGCAAAGTGTTTTCAGTTTATGTTGTGGTTATTAAGTACTTAATTTCCAATTTGCTGGCTTTTTGAAGCATTAGCAGAAATTGGAATAAGCTTAATACCATCTTTAAAGAAGTGAGGTTTTTTTAATTATGGAATCTGACTGCTTTTTTAACTGAAGTATAAGGGACTCATACAGGGTGCCCCTGAAGAACACTCTATCTAGCTTAAATGGAAAACAGCCTGCCTTACCTAATAAGATATTGTTCCTGGTTATTAACTATCCTGCTTCAGGGTAACTTGTTCTTTGTTAAATGAAAGAAACAGTTAAGCAATTACAGTAAGCGGAGGAGAAAAAAGTCATTGTTTAGCTTCGTTAGTTGGTGAGAAATAGCTTTGGGAGAATTGGATATTGTTACTTTGGAGAGATGTTGCTTCAAAGCCTAGCAATCAACTTGTGTGTCTGTATTTCTCAGCTCAACCTATATCTTTAGTTGCCTTTGTCCACGAAGAACAACATACAAGTATAAAAATAGAGCTACAGAAGTAAAATGGTATAACAAAGCTTTCAGTTTTAAAAAACACAAACAAGAAGAAAATGTTAATCTAACCAAGACAGGGCATATCCAAAGAGGTACAGCTGTAGAATATCCATTAAAAAAGCAGCATGGTTAATAAATGTATGGATTAAAAGACATTTAAACAGGTGGATTTTCAAAGCTTTATAACAGCTGCAGCTTTAGCAATTAGTTTCACAACTCCTTGGATAAAGATTCTTTATTTTATACAGATACTGAATAATGCCAGCACTAAATAACAACAAAATCTAATCAAAGTTGCATACAGCATTATATTGGAAATAGATTTTTGCACAGAAATTTTCCTAATAATATTAACATATTATATACTGTAGATGCTATTATTAACTTAATATTTTTAATACTTTAATATTTTATTTATTTGTTTATCTGATTTCTCTAAAGATAAATCTCAAGAGCAAGATGGAACAATCTGAGTAGCACATCCTAAGCTCATTAGCAAATCAGAACAAAATTACTGCATAGTTTTTTCTTGCTTCCAAATTTCATGATACTGTTTTCTAAAGGTGTGTGTGTGCGCGTGTTTTTGTACATAAATTAGGAAAAAATTGCAGAAAATTGTGTAGATTAAAGATACGTAGTATAGTAAGGTATGTACATTTTAAGTGGAAAAGAAAGTGGAACTTCTAAGTTCATTTTTTGCATCTGTCTTTATGCAAAAGGAAAAAAATAGCCCAACCTATCAAAAGCAGTACTATAGAACAGTGTTTCTCAACCTTGACAATTTTAAGGCATGTGGACTTCAACTCCCAGAATTCCACAGCCAGCATTGCTGGCTGTGAAATTCTGGGAGTTGAAGTCCACATGCCTTAAAATTGTCAAGGTTGAGAAACACTGCTATAGAAGACAGAATAGGAATACAAGTCAAAATTGGTGAGAAAATGGTAAGAGAACATCTATTCATTCTAGACATGTTCAGATAGCCAGGTCCAGATGTATTACATTCCAGGGTTTGGAAGGAGCTGGCAGATGTGGTCTCAGAACCACTGAAATTTTTTCCCCACACTCCTGGAGCATGGGGAACTGCCAATGGACTGGAAAATAGCTGATGTGCTTCCAATCTTCAAAAAAGAAAAAAATGGATCCAGGAAACTACAGAGCAATTAGCCTGACATCAATATCTAGGAAAATTCTGGAAAAATAATAAACAGAGAATTTGTGAGCATCTACAAAATGAGCAAATCTTACTGCCTCCTTTAACAAATTGACTAAATTGGTGGATCAGGAAAATACTGTTTTTAGTATTTTCCTGATAGTTTACTTAGACTTCAGTAAGGCATTTGACAAAATAGACCACAGCTACTTCTTGGTAAGAAAGACAAATGTGGAATAGACAGCATCACCCACCAGATGGATTCACAACTGCCTGACCAACTGCACTCAATATGTAGTCATCAATGGAACTACATCTAAATGGTGGAAAGCATGCAGGGGGTACCCCAAGGTTCTGTCTTAGGCCCAGTACTATTCAACGTCTTCATAAATGATCTAGTTGAGGAAATAGAAGGGCTAATTCATCAAATTTGCAGATGCAAGCTGGGAAAGAGAGCCACATCTTCTAAACTGAAGATACCAAAGGATCTTGACAGACTTGAATACTGGGCCTTATACTGAATGTAATTGAATGGTGAGAAAAGTAAGGCCTTATACGTAGGTAAGAAAAACCTAATGAACACACATAGTACTTCAGGTGATACCTTGCTCAATAGCAGTAATTATGAGAGATGTCCTATGGACCACCACTTACATTTGAGCCAGCAGTATGCTGCAGCTGCTAAAAAAAGCCAATGCAGTTCCAGGCTGCATCAACAGAGGGATAGTATTAAGATCATGTGAAGTAGTAGTGCCACTTTATACTTCATTAGTAAGACCACACTTGTGTCTAAACCTGTATGATGAATGGTTATGGGAATTATGTATGTCTACTCTAATGAAGAGAAGGACTAGGAATGACATAATAGCAGTCTTCCAATATTTAAGGAGTGGTCACAGAGAAAAGGGGTTGACTTAGTTTTCCAAAGCACCTGAGGACAGGACAAGGAGCAACAGGTGGAAAATTATTAAGGAAGATCCAATCTAGAATTAAGGAGAAATTTCCTGACAGAATAATTAATCAGGCTTGCCTCCAGAAGTTGTGGGTACTCCACAAACTGGAGGTATTCAAGAAAAGATTGGACAATCATTTGTCTGAAACCTCCAAGGTCCCTTCCAACCCTGTTATTATATATTCTAATGCATGCAGTGAAAGGTATATTTTAGGGATAAAAATACTGTGAGAATCAAGCATATATCAGGGGAAAAAACAAGACAAAATGTATTACGAGAAGTGCATATGAATTCTGATGCAGATATTTTGCTGCAAAGATGGTGCAGAAAGTAGATGGAATGAATAAGTGATTCAGAAGAGTAACAGCTGCAGAAATGGAAATAAATGTATCTGCTGAAATCTTGCCCATTGTTGCAAAGGTTGGTAGGAGAAATTGAGTATCCCAAGAGGGGAAAAATAACTCTCACTAAGTGTACGGGGTACTTAGCTTTCTCTGGATTTCACACTTAGTCAAAGAATCATAGAGATGCATTGGAACTTGGAGGTCCCCTATCCTGGATAGGAAACCTCACACTCTCCCTGACAAATTAGTGTTCCAGGGATGGAACACCCGTGACTCCAGGAGGCAAGCTTAATAACTCTAAATGCTACTAGTTTAATTGCTTAGTAGCTCTCATGGTCAAGATGTTTCTCATAGATCTCCCTTTTTAAAGTTTCTACCTATTGATTCTTGTCCTACTCTCAAGTGCTTTGGAGAATAATCTACATTCACTTGACTATGATATGTATTGAAAGACTCCTATCATGTTCCCACTTTGCTTTTTCACCTTTAGGCTAAACATGCTCAGTTCCCTTAACTGTTTTTCATAAGATTTGGCCTCCAAGCCCTTCACCACCTTTGTTGTTCTTCTCTTTTGCCGTTCCAGTTTCTAAGCATCCTTTTTGTGTCACATTGATCAGAACTGGACACAATATTCTAAGTGTGGTCTGTCTAGGCAGCACAGCATGAAACTAACACTATCGCAATATATTCTATTGGTGCACACCAAAATTGCATTGGCTTTTTGGGGGGCAGTTTCAGTACACTGCTGGCTCATGCTTAATTATCCAGATTCATCCCCAAGTGCTAGTTCCAAGACAGATACCATTAGTCTATTAAATTTTCACAAGGCTCTGAAGATCTGACTGTTTTCTCATGTATTGGGGTGGTAATCAAGCTTGGCTGTTGTTTATGGTTTTTGTGATGAGTGTTTACTGTTTTAACCTGTAGGTTTTGTTTTAATATCTGTATACTGCCCAGAATTGCTTTTGTGTAATGCGTGTCCTTATAAAATATTGTAACGAATGCATAAATAAATTATGGGTCTATCTATCTGACTTTTTCTACCTAGGTGCAGAACCTTACATTTTCTGCCACTGAACATTGGATATCAGCCCACATTTACATTAATATAGATCTTTTTGAATTTTCTGGGGTTATCAGTCCCCCCAGCTTTCTGTCAGCTTTGTATCTCCTTCTTATTTCAAGAGCACCACCCTCAGGTCAAAACTTGAGATACCCCATTATTTCTATATCCATATAGATATAGATCCTTTCAGGACCATATATTGGTTATGATTGCTCAACCAACTGTGAATCTATTTGGTAATGGGACTATCTATTCTATTTGTTCCATTTAACCAAAAAGGAAGCTACTGCCAACTGCAAAAAATAGTAATTGTCCAATATGATCTATTTTTAATATGCCTATGGTAGTTTCTGTAATCACCTTGTTCCATCTAAAGCTTGTCAACCCACTGCTTGGTCATCTTTTTCCAGGAACTGATGCCAAGCTGATCCATCTGCAGTCCCCCCCCCTTTTAAAAGATTGGCACAACATTAGCTGTTCTCTAATCTTCTGGTTCATCAGGAATTCTCAAAAATATGATCAATGATTCTGCAATAACATCACTCAGTTCCAGAGACTTAAAGTCATTCAAATGGTGACAGAACTGTTGAGTGTTCTCTCACCAAGTCCTTATTTATTTTAAATGGCATTTCTCTTCTGCCGTCCATGCTGCAGCTTATGGCATATCTGACCATTTTTTTCCCTTTTGCAATAAGACAGAAGCAAAATAAGAATTAAGCAACTCATCCTTTTCTCCTTGGCCTGTCATCTTATTCAAATAACAGACCTTCCTATTGTTCTGCATACACCAAAAGAGTTGTTGCTGTGGCTGTTCCTGTTGTTAATTTTGGTGCTGTTTACAAGCCTCTCAGCCTATTTGACCCTCCTTACATATTCAGCCTATTCCCCAATATTCTACCCTTGCTAAACTTGCCCTTTCTGTTTATTAGTTTATCAAAGAGCTTTTTATGCAAACTCTCTGGTTTTGTTAAGTGTCTCCCATTTTCTTTCTGTTTGATATTGTTAATGTTTGGACTTCAGTTATCCTATTTTTCAGAATTTTCCAATCCTTCTGAACAATTTTCTCGTCAGGATATTCATCTATGAAATTACTCCTACTTTTTCCCTTAGCTTCTTGAAAGTCAGTTCTCTCTAGATCTACCTTCAGTTGCCTCTGTCTACAATATGATGATTTCTAAAATAACATGGTCATTTTAGAAAGCTCCTTCAGTTTCTACTTTCTCAACCATTACTTTTTGTTAGCATGCATTAAATCCATCATAGATGATCCTTTAGTGTTGGCCTTCCACCTTTTGGAGGATGAAGATATCTGCAACATATGTCAAGAAGCTATTGATTCTCCTACTTGCTACCAAATTTAATTCCCAGGTGATATTAGATAGTTGAAATCCCACTGCTGTGTTTTTCCTTGGCCATCTCATTTGTGAAGATTTGATCTATATCTTCTGTTTGGTTTTGTGGCCTGCAGTGCACACTCACAACATTGCTCTTTTTGTTTCCTTTCCCTTTGATTTGCTCCAGATGCTTTCAGCATTTTTACCATTGGTGCTATAAATTTCCACTCTGGTGTAGTCATTCTTTATATATGTATAATGCAATATCTCTCCCTGCTTGTTGGGTCTCTTTCTTGGGATAAACTATATTGTTCCAATACTATATTCAAACCATGAGTAACCTCACCAGGTTTCACTAAAACCAGCAATGTCATATTTGTCATCCTGTACTAGACCTCCAAGTTACCCTTATTTCTTCCCTATATTCTGTCTTTCAGTATTGCCTTTTTAAAGTTCACCTGCTGTGTTCCTGAAAACTCCTTTCTGCTTACCACTTCCTTTCCTCTTGTAAGATTTACTTTGGGCTTATACTTTGAATATGGTTTTACGTATTAGACTCTTCCCTCTCCATATTTAGGTTAAAGCCCAGTAGATGACCGATGTATGTCTATCAGTCTCTGCAAGTCCAGTCAGTATTTCACCAGAAATCATTCTAAAGGTGGTGTAGACCAGGGGTCTTCAAACTTGGCCCTTTTATGAGTTGTGGACTTCAACTCCCAGAATTCCTCAGCCAGCATGCCTGGCTGAGGAATTCTGGGAGTTGAAGTCCACAAGTCATAAAAGGGCCAAGTTTGAAGACCCGAGGTGTAGACCATGGTCTAAAAGTCCATTTTTTTAAAACTTCAGTAACCAGTGGTTAATATCTCAAATCCTCCATTCCCTTCTTGGGACATAATTTTTGATTGGAAATATGAATAAAAATACCATTAGTCACTAATGGTATTTTTATTCATATTTCCAACCAAAAATGCACTAATGATTAGTGCAATGAATTGTTTTTCCTTTCTGCCCAGCTCTTTGAAGTCTCTGTATTCTTTCGAAGCTCTTTCTGGCATATCCCTTGTTTCAACATGAATAGGGATCAGTAAGTTTGATTAGTCAGATCAGCCTTTCCGTCACATCTCAGATCTTCACTTTTGGAAAACAACACAATTCCCTTAATATATCTGCTTTGCAAATTGCCAACTCCATTTCTCTCTGCAGTGAGACACACACCCCCCCAATCCCTCTCCCCCTCCCATCATCATTATGCACCTCAGTTCACTGATGCAATCAGGTCACTGATCCAGTGACTTTCATCTGAAAATAATGAGCTCACCTCTGTTATAAACAGTTTAATTTATGCAACCATGTAAGAATGTATCACAAAACAAGATTCTATCTATTCCACAACAAAGGTAGAATTCCTTAATAATGAGAAGACTCAAGAATAATATCCAACTGAAGTGGAAGAATTAAATGTCTTTGCAAAAGTAGAAGTCAAAACCTGCCTACTGCACCATCTAGTGTTTAACAACAGCATCTTCAAGATGTATTGATGAAGTTTACAATCTTTTTTTTTTTTTTTTTTTTTCAAAATTTTTTATTATTTTCAACATAAAAAAGAAAAGCAATCACAAGTACATCACAATTAAGAAAAACCCCCCCCCCATCCCCCACCCAGACTTCCCAAACCAAATCCCAGGATACTATTCATCTAAAAGTAACCTTATATTAATATCCCTAACTCCACAAAGTATAATTCTACATAAATAGGTGAAATATATATATATATATAAAAAAGAAAAATTTTTTATCTAAAAACCTAACCTATATTCCACCATTCTATGCTTATTTTGAATATAAACAATCCATCTTCTCCATATTGATAAAAATTGTTCATTTGAATGATCCTTCAAATAAGCCGAAATCTTTGCCATTTCAGCAAGATGCGAAACCTTCACTCTCCAGTCCTCTATTGTAGGTAAAACTTGACTC